>NC_136068.1:125154748-125393906 GCF_964261635.1 Lissotriton helveticus
CAGACCCCTTTTCCCAAATACTCCAAAGACGTCTGGAGTGGGTGAAAGGTTATATCTGCCAGACCTCGCAGGAGGGAACTCCTATGTATGGTTCTTGGTACAAGTCAACGTTGAAGGATACACGGTTCCAAAATATTGTGCATCTAATCTTTGTTTCCATAAGAAACCTGATCTACAAACAAACAAAATAACCATCCTGTCGGTAAAATGTCAGACAATGAGGATGAAAGAGAGGCAGTTAGATTAGCAACTGAACTCGCAGCAGCTGATGCTACCATGCAAGACGCAGACCCGGATATAATACTCATCCCGGTCATTAAAAGAAAATCTATAACTTTAAAACTTATAGAAAATGGACTGACACCTAGAGGTGGTACAGTCATATTCGTAATTGAGGCACACGAATATCGGCAGACAGAGGTATACTATTCATGGATAAATTTTCCAGCAGCAAATCCTGTAACAAAGTACTTCCACTATTACAAAATAGAGGAACCTCCTGAAACATACACTCCTTTCGAGGAGGTGGAAGTACCACTCAAATTTCAGGAGCATTTGCTCTTATTTGATGGCGCCCTAAAACATAATAATCACATCACCAGGCTCGGTCCTTTAGGTAGACCAGGAGCAACGTGGCCGGTCCTAGCCGGATACACACCACATCCAGACATCGATGGGATGTCTGCACCAAACCTTTTAACACAGCTAAAACAACTAATAAAAATACACAGACAATTAGTCCAATATGTGATGCGGACTTCAACAATTCAGCCAGCGATTAAACTCCCACAGCTGACCCCTCACCAGGGGAACACAAATAAAATTACACCACAGAACATCCAGTCCTGCCTAGGTAAAGTACCGGCTAAACGGGAACAAACACCATTCTGGCTAGCGCAGAAAATCACCCAAATAGAGGCGGTGTTTCCAGACACCACCCCGCTAGAAAAGCACAGGATTCTGACTATCTGTCTTCCAATGGGAATCGCACCACACATTGAGGACTGTGACACTTGGGGTACAGTCTTTGCTTCCATCTACACAAAAACGCACGGTGTTCCATCCATTTCGGTAATACCAGATGTGCTAAAACAAATTCAAGATGAATATGGTCCTGAACCCGCTTTAACTCTTAGTATGAAATTACTAAAAGACTTCAAGCAGGTCTCGGCTATATTATTAGCCAACATAAAGGGAGAAGCAGCAAATGTGGCGATCCGCTAGAGGTTAAAAGAGACAGATATAGCAGACCAACCAGCTGAAATTGCCAGAATCATAGAAAAATCCTATGAGGAACTAGGTAGAGATAGTTTAGGTGGAATACCAGTAAAACCGCAACTAATTGAAAGTCCTGAAAATATATTTTTTAATAATAATTCTACATCACCAAAAAAGAACTGGGATGGAAACAAACAAATAAACAAAGGAAGAGTGTCCGTTGGAGAAGCATTTAAAACTGATTGTAGCACGTAAAATATGAGGCCAGATGAAAGTGGTCAGTTGACTAGACCAAATTTCAAGAAAAAATGCTGGATTTTTTCAGGAAACCCTCACTCACCCTAGTGGTGACATGCTTCATCATCGGGTCCACCGGGAGAGATCGAATACCTCCCCGGTGTGCTGCGACGCCAGGAGACTGCGGAGCTGGTTGTGTGAGAGTGGAGAGTGAAAAAAGTTTAGTGTGGTTAAAAATGTCTAAAGTTGTACCAAAAAATCATTTATTAACTGGTCAACTCGACATAATAAAATTAAATTAACTATGTGCAGGGAAAACTAGCCAAATAAAATATACTGGTGTTTCCCTGTTAGGGGAAGGTCAACATGTTTCTGCCCTTTGTATGTGTGAATTTACAGGGCTTTCTTCAGGACCAATAAGCGAGTGTTTACCTTGACAGGTGTGGGCGCGCTAAGGCCCACCCTGCCAAAGGTTGTGAAAGTTAAAAATAGCACTATGTGTAAAATTGGTGCATAAAAAGTACAAACCCGTAGGCTTGGGGAATTACCTCTGTTGCGAGGAACCTAGAAGTCTGTGAACAGATAATCAGACAGACAAACAAAAAAACACACAAAACATAAAAACATAGAAATCAATCAATATTGATCCTTTATCATGGCCATTATTCCAATATAGTGGCGTGATACGTGCTAGCAAACCTATCAATGGCCGTGGCCGAGATGAATGAATTACAAAGTAATGGTTGTGCCCAAAGCCGGAGTGATGGGCCTCAACTAGCGCAAAGAAGTGTCATCCAGCGCAGTATGTTGCACATTGGTGAGGCAACAAGTGTGTAAATGGAGACTAACAGTGTTAAGTCCAACCATGTGGAAATCCGGGCGGCTGCCCGTGATTAATAGACTACCTGTAGTAGGGCGACGGAGACAAAATCCCCGAGGTGAAAAGCGGAAAAACAGGGCTACAGTGTAAATACCAGTAGCGCTGTTGGCCGTGATCTTGAGTACTAATTATGCACACAAAATAGCGGAGCGTAAAAGTGAAACAATCCTCACTTGTACATACAGTGAACCACGCCCCATAGATTCAGGGGGGGGTGGGAGCGACAATGGCACACCCTAGTCAGGGGAGGAAAACAAAACACAGACGGAGGATTAGGAGACCTGGCAGGATCTCAAACACATAAACTTATCTTAAGGAAGATGTCCAAAGAAGGGATCTTACGCCCGCAACGCTCTGCACCCTCTCGGCACCTAGCTGTCCCCCGCTGGATCTCGTGGATCCTGAGCGAAGGGCGAGCCCGGCGCTAAGAGGGAGGGGGCAGGGCGTCTGCCAATCAGAAGCGCTGAGACTAGAACGAGGCTTGGAGTGCAAGCCCCGTGGTCCCGCGAGCAGACCGCTCAAAGCGGGATTCTGTTCAGGAATGGAACCGAGGCTTGACCAGCAAGCTTCTGAGACGTGATTGAAAGAGAGGCTGAGAGAATGTTTCTTTCTCTGGTTCGCAGAAGCCTTGCAACAATCAATACAAAAGGGAAATAAAAATACCAATACCAAAGAGAGAAGGCGGTACCCCTCAATTGGAGCAAAAAATAAAAAATAAATAATAAAACGGTTGAATATTGGTGCAACGTTAAATTAATATCCAAAAAATGAATGCTCTCGATCTCAGCGCTGGTAAAGCTGAGATATGTACCATTCAAGATCAACACACTCCAGAGTGGGTGCTCATACATGTGCATGCCATCTAAGAGAGCAATAGTGAGCGCCAGGTCTTAAAAAATGCGTGTGTAGCCCAGAATGTAGCTGGGGGTGATAGGAAGAAGCATAGTAGCTGATTCAGGGTGGCACTAATGTTTTAGAACACTGACCCAAGGTATTTGATCGTTCAATCCCAGGATGTGTGTGCCGAGTCTATGTACCCAGCGCTGTTCTCTCTCGAACAGGATGTTATCTCTGTTCCTGGGGTTGCTGACCTGCTCAATAACTGTCCAGGTCATGTCATTGGGAGTGTGATGTGCCTGCAAAAAGTGTTCGCTTAGTTTAGTAGTCACCTTTTTACAGCGAATATTGCTGCGGTGTTCGCCAATGCGTATCTTGACTTTGCGTGTTGTCATCCCCACATAGCGTTTAGCACATGGGCAGGTAATCAAATATATAACATTGGCAGAATTGCAGTTGGTATGAGATTTTTGGATCCATACTTTGCCAGGTTCCAAATTGAGTTGTTTGGTGTGGGTAGTAAGATGACATACACTACAGTCAGTACAGGGAAAATGGCCTGTAATGGGAGGTAGGTGCCAGGGTTCTGTGACAGACCTAGTGAGTGTGGATGGTAATGAGCATGATAGGGGTCTTGTGTGAACCAGGGCATCTTTCAGGCTCCTGCCCTTTTTAAAGGAAAAAAGCGGTCTTTCCCAATCACTCATGTTGCTAGTGATAATTCTCCAATTTTTATTGATAGATTTTTTGACATTATCAGAAAGCGTGCTATAGGTAGTCACGCATGTGAGTGGCACATCAGTGTTTGTTTTCACGTTTTCTTCAAGGAGGGCATCGCGAGGTTGGTTACGAGCCCTGTTCTGGCCTTTGTTAAGGATTCCTTGTGGATAGCCCCTTTGTTTCAATTTTTCAGTCAGATCTTTGGCCTGGGTTTTATAGTCAGCAGTATTGCTACAATTTCTTCTCAAGCGGAGGAATTGCCCATAGGGCAGGTTTTCTCGTAAGGGTCTTGGATGGAAACTGCTGAACTCCAAAAGATTGTTCTTTGCCGTAGGTTTATGATGAGTCACAGTCGTGAGGGATGTTCCCTCTATCCTAATTACTACGTCAAGGAAGACAATTGATTCTTTACTATGATTGTGAGTAAATCTCAAGTAAGGGTCAAGGGTATTGACCCAACTCAGGAACTCAACAAGACTGTCTTCATTACCAGTCCACAGAAGGAGAATGTCGTCGATATACCTCCTCCATAGTCCTATGGAGGAGGCAAAAGGGTTGGTTGCAGGTAAAATATGCTTTGTTTCAAAATCATACACGTACAACCCCGCTATGCTAGGAGCAAAGGTACTCCCCATTGAGGTCCCTGTGCATTGGAGGTACAGTTGTCCTTTGTATTCAAAATAATTTTCTCTGAGTGCCATCCTAGCACATTGTAAAATGAATTCCTTTGGCGTAGTGTACTCCCAGTTTATTGAGTCTAATGCTTGTGCCATTACCCGTAGTGTTTCTTCCTGGGGGATACTGGTATAAAGACTCTCTATATCCATGGTGATCAAAGTAACAGAGTCTTGTGCAAAGGAAATGTCATTCAGTAACCTGAGGAGACTTTTTGTGTCCTTCAAGTAGGTACTCGAGTTCTGCACTATTGGTTGCAGGTAGTGGTCGCAGAATGTGGATAAAGGTTCTAACACTGAGCCGATACCAGACACGATGGGACGGCCTGGCGGTGGTAGCACATTTTTATGTGTTTTTGGCAAAGTGTAAAAATAGGGGATTGTTGGACCCCCTGCCATCAGGTATGCCGCTTCATGTGGGGAGATATGCTCATTCATCTCTGCCTCTCGGACAAAGGTGGCTATTCGTTCTTTCATTTCTGCGGTCGGGTCTGTGGTAAGGATCGTGTAATTGGTTCTGTCATTCAGAAGTGTCATACACGCTTTGTCATATTCAGACGTATCCAGGATTACAATCCCGCCGCCCTTGTCGGCTGGTTTGATGGTAATTTCTTTGTCATTTTTTAGATTCTCGAGGGCTTTATGTTCAGCAGCCGTGAAATTATTAAATCGTTTAGGATTTTCAGTGGTTTCTAGGTCTTTTGTGACTGCCTGTTCAAAAGCAGTAATGGCTGCGGGTATTGTGTGCGGAGGTGGCATGAAAGTAGATTTTAGTCTGAAATTGGTGTCGAACTCCTGTTCATTAGTTACAGACTGGTCTTTTGACTCAAAAAACGCTTTTAATTTGAGTTTTCTAAAGAATTGTGCAAGTTCGCAATGGAGTCGGAATTTGTCCGGACGTGAGGTAGGGACAAAACCTAAACCTTTTTCCAGGACTTTCGTCTCTTCTGGCGTTAAAACTTTCTTTGAGAGATTTGTCACCAGACTCAAATTGCACTCGTGATGGCTGTTGCTGTTCGGCTGCGGGTGTGTTTCCCCACTGCATCTTCGTCTTCCCAGGTCACTTGTGTGTTGCCTCTGCTCCGTCCCCGTCCCCGTCCCCGTCCGCCTCTCCCTAAAAAAGGCATGGGTGGGTGGTTTTGGGGAAAGAAAGGTTGCATAAATGGGTTCCAGTTCATCATCGGGAACTGGGGTTGCTCCATCCGACTCCATTGCGAACTTGCACAATTCTTTAGAAAACTCAAATTAAAAGCGTTTTTTGAGTCAAAAGACCAGTCTGTAACTAATGAACAGGAGTTCGACACCAATTTCAGACTAAAATCTACTTTCATGCCACCTCCGCACACAATACCCGCAGCCATTACTGCTTTTGAACAGGCAGTCACAAAAGACCTAGAAACCACTGAAAATCCTAAACGATTTAATAATTTCACGGCTGCTGAACATAAAGCCCTCGAGAATCTAAAAAATGACAAAGAAATTACCATCAAACCAGCCGACAAGGGCGGCGGGATTGTAATCCTGGATACGTCTGAATATGACAAAGCGTGTATGACACTTCTGAATGACAGAACCAATTACACGATCCTTACCACAGACCCGACCGCAGAAATGAAAGAACGAATAGCCACCTTTGTCCGAGAGGCAGAGATGAATGAGCATATCTCCCCACATGAAGCGGCATACCTGATGGCAGGGGGTCCAACAATCCCCTATTTTTACACTTTGCCAAAAACACATAAAAATGTGCTACCACCGCCAGGCCGTCCCATCGTGTCTGGTATCGGCTCAGTGTTAGAACCTTTATCCACATTCTGCGACCACTACCTGCAACCAATAGTGCAGAACTCGAGTACCTACTTGAAGGACACAAAAAGTCTCCTCAGGTTACTGAATGACATTTCCTTTGCACAAGACTCTGTTACTTTGGTCACCATGGATATAGAGAGTCTTTATACCAGTATCCCCCAGGAAGAAACACTACGGGTAATGGCACAAGCATTAGACTCAATAAACTGGGAGTACACTACGCCAAAGGAATTCATTTTACAATGTGCTAGGATGGCACTCAGAGAAAATTATTTTGAATACAAAGGACAACTGTACCTCCAATGCACAGGGACCTCAATGGGGAGTACCTTTGCTCCTAGCATAGCGGGGTTGTATGTGTATGATTTTGAAACAAAGCATATTTTACCTGCAACCAACCCTTTTGCCTCCTCCATAGGACTATGGAGGAGGTATATCGACGACATTCTCCTTCTGTGGACTGGTAATGAAGACAGTCTTGTTGAGTTCCTGAGTTGGGTCAATACCCTTGACCCTTACTTGAGATTTACTCACAATCATAGTAAAGAATCAATTGTCTTCCTTGACGTAGTAATTAGGATAGAGGGAACATCCCTCACGACTGTGACTCATCATAAACCTACGGCAAAGAACAATCTTTTGGAGTTCAGCAGTTTCCATCCAAGACCCTTGCGAGAAAACCTGCCCTATGGGCAATTCCTCCGCTTGAGAAGAAATTGTAGCAATACTGCTGACTATAAAACCCAGGCCAAAGATCTGACTGAAAAATTGAAACAAAGGGGCTATCCACAAGGAATCCTTAACAAAGGCCAGAACAGGGCTCGTAACCAACCTCGCGATGCCCTCCTTGAAGAAAACGTGAAAACAAACACTGATGTGCCACTCACATGCGTGACTACCTATAGCACGCTTTCTGATAATGTCAAAAAATCTATCAATAAAAATTGGAGAATTATCACTAGCAACATGAGTGATTGGGAAAGACCGCTTTTTTCCTTTAAAAAGGGCAGGAGCCTGAAAGATGCCCTGGTTCACACAAGACCCTTATCATGCTCATTACCATCCACACTCACTAGGTCTGTCACAGAACCCTGGCACCTACCTCCCATTACAGGCCATTTTCCCTGTACTGACTGTAGTGTATGTCATCTTACTACCCACACCAAACAACTCAATTTGGAACCTGGCAAAGTATGGATCCAAAAATCTCATACCAACTGCAATTCTGCCAATGTTATATATTTGATTACCTGCCCATGTGCTAAACGCTATGTGGGGATGACAACACGCAAAGTCAAGATACGCATTGGCGAACACCGCAGCAATATTCGCTGTAAAAAGGTGACTACTAAACTAAGCGAACACTTTTTGCAGGCACATCACACTCCCAATGACATGACCTGGACAGTTATTGAGCAGGTCAGCAACCCCAGGAACAGAGATAACATCCTGTTCGAGAGAGAACAGCGCTGGGTACATAGACTCGGCACACACATCCTGGAATTGAACGATCAAATACCTTGGGTCAGTGTTCTAAAACATTAGTGCCACCCTGAATCAGCTACTATGCTTCTTCCTATCACCCCCAGCTACATTCTGGGCTACACACGCATTTTTTAAGACCTGGCGCTCACTATTGCTCTCTTAGATGGCATGCACATGTATGAGCACCCACTCTGGAGTGTGTTGATCTTGAATGGTACATATCTCAGCTTTACCAGCGTTGAGATCGAGAGCATTCATTTTTTGGATATTAATTTAACGTTGCACCAATATTCAACCGTTTTATTATTTATTTTTTATTTTTTGCTCCAATTGAGGGGTACCGCCTTCTCTCTTTGGTATTGGTATTTTTATTTCCCTTTTGTATTGATTGTTGCAAGGCTTCTGCGAACCAGAGAAAGAAACATTCTCTCAGCCTCTCTTTCAATCACGTCTCAGAAGCTTGCTGGTCAAGCCTCGGTTCCATTCCTGAACAGAATCCCGCTTTGAGCGGTCTGCTCGCGGGACCACGGGGCTTGCACTCCAAGCCTCGTTCTAGTCTCAGCGCTTCTGATTGGCAGACGCCCTGCCCCCTCCCTCTTAGCGCCGGGCTCGCCCTTCGCTCAGGATCCACGAGATCCAGCAGGGGACAGCTAGGTGCCGAGAGGGTGCAGAGCGTTGCGGGCGTAAGATCCCTTCTTTGGACATCTTCCTTAAGATAAGTTTATGTGTTTGAGATCCTGCCAGGTCTCCTAATCCTCCGTCTGTGTTTTGTTTTCCTCCCCTGACTAGGGTGTGCCATTGTCGCTCCCACCCCCCCCCCTGAATCTATGGGGCGTGGTTCACTGTATGTACAAGTGAGGATTGTTTCACTTTTACGCTCCGCTATTTTGTGTGCATAATTAGTGCTCAAGATCACGGCCAACAGCGCTACTGGTATTTACACTGTAGCCCTGTTTTTCCGCTTTTCACCTCAGGGATTTTGTCTCCGTCGCCCTACTACAGGTAGTCTATTAATCACGGGCAGCCGCCCGGATTTCCACATGGTTGGACTTAACACTGTTAGTCTCCATTTACACACTTGTTGCCTCACCAATGTGCAACATACTGCGCTGGATGACACTTCTTTGCGCTAGTTGAGGCCCATCACTCCGGCTTTGGGCACAACCATTACTTTGTAATTCATTCATCTCGGCCACGGCCATTGATAGGTTTGCTAGCACGTATCACGCCACTATATTGGAATAATGGCCATGATAAAGGATCAATATTGATTGATTTCTATGTTTTTATGTTTTGTGTGTTTTTTTGTTTGTCTGTCTGATTATCTGTTCACAGACTTCTAGGTTCCTCGCAACAGAGGTAATTCCCCAAGCCTACGGGTTTGTACTTTTTATGCACCAATTTTACACATAGTGCTATTTTTAACTTTCACAACCTTTGGCAGGGTGGGCCTTAGCGCGCCCACACCTGTCAAGGTAAACACTCGCTTATTGGTCCTGAAGAAAGCCCTGTAAATTCACACATACAAAGGGCAGAAACATGTTGACCTTCCCCTAACAGGGAAACACCAGTATATTTTATTTGGCTAGTTTTCCCTGCACATAGTTAATTTAATTTTATTATGTCGAGTTGACCAGTTAATAAATGATTTTTTGGTACAACTTTAGACATTTTTAACCACACTAAACTTTTTTCACTCTCCACTCTCACACAACCAGCTCCGCAGTCTCCTGGCGTCGCAGCACACCGGGGAGGTATTCGATCTCTCCCGGTGGACCCGATGATGAAGCATGTCACCACTAGGGTGAGTGAGGGTTTCCTGAAAAAATCCAGCATTTTTTCTTGAAATTTGGTCTAGTCAACTGACCACTTTCATCTGGCCTCATATTTTACGTGCTACAATCAGTTTTAAATGCTTCTCCAACGGACACTCTTCCTTTGTTTATTTGCTTACTGACTGTGGACTAAGAGTGCCCTTGAACCCTCTCTCTCTCTTTGTTGATTGATGGAAACAAACAAGCCAATCCTAAAGAAAAGAAATTCCAGTCCCGAGGAAGGTCTCCTAGGCGAAGAGAAAAATCTCCGAACCAAAGACACAGGTCACCTCAGAGTGACCCCTCTGGGAAAAGATATAACCTTAGAAATAGGGATAATATTAAAAAGCCTGATAGATATCAAGACATTGATACACGTCCCTCTCAATCTTTTCAGACTTCCTCGCAGAAATCGGAAAGAAGAGGACGATCAGAACAAAGAGAAGAGCACACCAAGTCCAAAGACAAGGAACCTGCTCAGCTAAAAAATAAATTACAATTTCCAAAAAAGAAGGTAGCCAGTATCAAGGTAGTTAACAATGCCGAGAATACTGAGGACACAACTGAAAAACGGAGAATGGGCTCAGACAATGCTAGACAGCGCAGCAGAAGTGAGCATAGCTCGCAAAGTCCTTATGAATCATCTGGAGACAGTGGATACGAATGAATATCTTCAAGTGGAAACTGCGGACACCAGAGTTAGCAAACCTCACAAAATATACGAAATAACATTGCGTATAGAGGGAGATAAGACTAGGAAAATAAGGGGACTATTTTGGGATAATCTCTCCAAGGGCTATGATATCCTTCTAGCTGAAAAAGACTGGCCACCAGAGTTTGTCAGGGAGTGCCCTCATGGCGAAGAAGTAATTATGCCTGCCTTCTCAAATCAAATTCCTATTCATAAAAAATACACACTTGCTAGAAAGTGGGCAGTGGCTCTAGCTCCTGCTTTATATAAAAATCACGTGGGATGGGATGAGGACTCTCCTCCTCACAAAATCCAGTTAAAATCACAACCTACTGCACAAAGGCAGTACCCAATTAAGCAAGAAGCTAAAAAACAGGTAAATGAAATACTAGATCAGCTAGAATACCAGGGGGTGATTGAAACTTGCACCTCACAAATGAACAACCCTTTGTTTCCGGTCTCCAAACCAGACAATTCATATCGTCTAGTTTTGGATTACCGACACCTTAACACATGTTGCAAAACCTTTGCAGTGCAAAACTCACATAGTGCTGCACTAATGAATAACATAGTGCGCAAAAAATACGAAACAACATTAGACATCTCTAATGGATTCTTTTGTCAAAACATAGCACCAGAGAGCAGATATTTAACTGCATTCTCAATAAACGGCACTCAAAAACAATTCTGTTGGTTAGCCCAGGGGTACAAGAACAGCCCGGGGGTATTCTCAGCGAGAGTAACAGAATTACTACAACTATATGATGATGAAGCATTATCTTATGTCGATGACATTTACTTAACAGATGATGACTTGGAGACTCACTTGAAAAGAGTGAACACCATAATACTTGGGTTCGCTGCAGAGGGTTACAAATTCAACTTTAAAAAATCCAGAATTGCCCATCTGACAGTCCTGTTCGTAGGCTATGAATTATCAAGTGTAGCCTGGATTACAATCTTCTAGAACTAGAAGAATTAAAAAATCTAGAATATGAAAAAACATATCCTCTGCCAATCGATATTCTGCCTTTACGACATTACGCCTGTGTAATTTATACAGACGGACAGGCTCAACCCCCCGTTTGGGGCAAACAGGCATACAACCCCACATGTGGGATTACAAAAGAAGTGTGGCGCGGAGGTAAACTAAAACCTCTATTAACAAAAACACACTCAGTAGAAACTAATTCAGAACAACAAACTGAAATATTAGCTTTGAAAATGGCGCTAGATAATGCGGATCGTGAATTCCCGACACTTATAGTGTCAGATTCATATTACTGCGTCAAATCATATAACAAGGATTTGCAGACATGGATTCGAAACGGTTACAAAGATGACACAGATGCACCAATAAAGCAGAAACTGCTCTGGGAACAAATAGCTCTTTTACAAAAAGAACTACCAAAGACTCACGTGACACACTCACTGAGTCATCAGCGTGATGGCGTTCACGTTGCAGGGAATTCATTGGCTGAGACAGCCACAGCGGCAGCCACTAAATCGGCTCCCGTAGTTCGAAAAAAGCGTACATTAAAATACATTGATGGTGAAACAGTGCTGGCGGTGAAAACGTCATCAAAAGGCGACTGCTCAGCGTTACCGATCAACTATCCACTCAATTATACATACATAATCGATGCAAACTCCGTCCCTTTTGCTCGAATCCCTGGAGTGGGGGATAGGGTGATTCCAAACATGGACAGGAGAAACTTGTTAATCGCAGACGCACATATGGGCGAGGGTCTCAGACACCTCAAACTAAAAGATTCTCTGGAAGAATTACAATCACGGTACTGGTGGCCAGGCATGAGCCTGCGTCACACCATGTTTGTAAAAAACTGCCCAAACTGCAACAGAGATCGCAGTGGGGAGAGAAACAGTTTAATACCTCGTCGGTTTACTCCAGGAAAAATCAGGAGTAAAAAGGAAGGGTTGCGATTAACATATACAGGCTAGTTCCACTTATAATGTAGATCACCAGCACTCGGCTGACGTCTGGACTGTTATACAAAGATTTGCGAGTCTAAATGGCATATACGCTAAGAGCATGCTACGTTTGACCATTGTTTTCACTCTAGCCCAACAGCCTGAGGGGAAACATGACCAAATGAGCATAGCCAAGCGGGAATCTTCTCACTTCCTTCCTGAGGGTACGGGATGGTGTAAAGAAAAAACCAAGGCATAAAGCAATCTATAGCGGAAAGGATATTAGGTTCGGGAGCTGGGTGAGTCAAACATCTAATAAGTGTCCAACATAGTCTAAATAACTTGCCAAGAAATTCTCTGAAGGGATTCAGTGCGTACGAATTATTATTTGGAACTAGGATGTTGATCTCTGACATTGATAGTCAGACTTCAGTGGTAGAAGGAAAAAGCTTTGATATCAAAGACCGTTTGGCTATTTTGCAGGACTTAAACAAAACAAGAAAAGACCTGAGCAACATAAAGTTGAAACAACAGCCAACAACCACTGAAGAACCACCACCTGCCCCAGCAAGACCTGTCTGGATTCCAAACGTCGGGGATCTAGTCAGGGAAAAGATTGCGGTAAAGAAGGAATTTGGGCCTTCTTACAGAAAAGCAGTTCCTGTCTTGTCTGTCAACGGGACAAGATCAGTTGTACTACCGCCACTTGCTGGAAAAAAGGAGAACCGAGTTGTATCCATCGACCTGGTAAAACCACAACATGTGGCCGATAACAAACAGTAGGCCAAGTGGACTCCCAATAAGTAGCAGAACACCAAGGTTTGCTACCAGTACAGAGGTCCTAACGAAGAGGCTCATCACATTCGAAACGCCTACAGAAGAACAACAAGGACTATGCAGCAATGCAATAGAACTCAGACCTCTGAAAACCCAAATAAAAACATTTAGCAGAGACACACCAATCTATAATGAAGTACCAAGTGAAAATGCAAGAAACAGAAATCCTGAACCAATTGGAACAATTGACAGAACTGCATCCGGCTACTTCATAAACTTCGATGATTCCTCTGAAGGCTTCAGTGAATCAAAGACACAGCCATCATCAAAAACCTTTAAAGATAAAGCTAAAGAACTTTTGAAACAACTGAAAGAAACATATCTGATTTCCCCATGGATTGAATTTTGGGTGGGTTTTGGTGCATTTATCCTCATACTTTGGCTCATCATGGTACTTACTTTGGGACGCTTCATTGAGGGAAAATATGCAAAAATGGACACAGCAAGTCAGAAAATCAACTTGATCCTCAAACCACACACATCTTCACACATCGAGAAAAGAGAACTTTCTTTAGTCAACTTCACAGCCAATCCGATACTGGGTGGGGTAGCCTGGGACAACACTGACTATGAAATTTATGGTCCGGTCGAAATCCTGAAATATCCACACCAAATTAAGATCTCCTTGAGTGACTTTGTAAAACCAAGCTCATTTGCTGATGATTGGGACTTCGAAAGCATTAATAATATGATGTCTGACTTAGTAATGTCTGCTAAATTTACCAAACATGATTATTTGCAGGGTTCTACAAATTATGATAGTATGTACTGTTATAACCACTATGGTAACCATTTTCTACATAGATCTGCACAACCTAGAACTGTTTTAAATTATAATCAATGGGAACATTGTGCAACCCCTCCAAAAGGAAGCTCAAGGACCTTCTATGACAAATATTCATACTTTTCAGGTTTTAACACAAGTAATGCTGAAGCATTCTATTTTAAATTGTCAAACAAGACAGGGACAAAGACCATGATAACCAACACAAAATTGATATATTCAGACTCATTTTTTGAACAAATGAATACTTTTGGATTTGATTATTGGGACAAAAATGTCGAATTGAAAAGTGTTTGGGGTACAAAAGAATGGCAAGTGCAGGGTATAGAATCTTTGTTTAGAGCCTGCATGATCCCAGAACAAATGATATTTTTAAATGACACTGTTCAACAAACTACCTGTCTTGGCCCAGCTAAAATCAAAGACTTAAATAAACCGTCTATTCCAAAGCCGACAATGCTCAGCAATAGCTCTACAGATGAAGAGATAGACGTAAATTATGTATTAAACCAAAACAGAACACATCCTGATTGGAAACAGTGGTTGATCTGGCCCACAGATACAAATAACTGTCAAGATAGATTCCTGAACAAAACACAGGGGTTCAAAATGACCAGGCCAGACCCTAGATATCCCCAAAGACATCACCCAGGGATAATAACCACTTACAGTGTGGGCAAATTATGCCTTCAATGGCTACAAACTTCCACACTGGCAGAAATTAAACAACACCTAACTTTACTTACTGATGGTGCTGACTTGCGTGATTTCATTATGGGACCGCGCAAACAGCGTCAAAAACGTTTCATAGCAGCCTCTGTATATGCAGCATACAATGAGGCCTGGAAGGTTACTCAAATTGAAACAGCAGAGAGAATACGGGAAATTGACCGTATTAATTTGGAAAAATCACTTTCTGTAGTGGACAATGGGTTAATGACTCTGTCCTCAAGAATTTTTTCTTTGGACAGCATTGTGTCTTCAGCAATCGACATATTGTCGCAAGACTTACTGTTATTACAATACGGTCAGTCACAATTGCGCTCTATTGTACAGCTTGGCTGGACGTTACAAAATCTGCGTTCAGGCTATGTGCCTTGGCGTTTAATCAACACAACGTCACTATTCCAAATCTTTAACCTTACTGATATACAAATCAGTATGGCACAAAAGGGTGCTGATTATACAATCTTGAGCATTGAAAAACTCGAAAGATTACCAGTGACAATGTCAGAACGACCTGTCAGTGAATGGATAATACATGGGATAATAAATATTCCAATCTCAACCTTCAGGTTTCAATACTGCCAAAAATATATACAGGCTGGCATGTACGAGAAATTGGGAAAGGGGTACCTTAAAACAACATGGAACCTGCCCTATTCACATGCATGTGTCAGTAATAAAGGACAGAAAGTGTTTCTTAGTGGCAACAATTGTGCGATGTCACTAAGTGACACACTTCTGTGTAACGGAATTAGTTTGCATGGAGCCTGTGAAGGGAATTCATACAACCTTTCATGTCACCAGCAAGGCGCACCTGCAACAGAAATAGAACCATTCTTTCAAAGACTCTATAATGGGAGTTACATTCTAATTGTAGACCGCAGATGTTGTAGTCTTATGCCCGGGACTCCTTATCTAGTAACTACGACTGCGAAGGTCAAGTGCTGTGGACGCTCATTGTTCCCCAGCTCCTTTCCAGACAGGGAGGCAAGGGCATGGCCCAATTTGAAAATTACTTCTATTCGAATAGATACTTTAAGCAGAATGTAAACAGTGCTTCTTCAGACGCCTACTAGGCTCACGTCATCAAAAGAAACTTATGATCTACAAGTCGCAAGGACGACTGCAGAGATACATTCATTGTTATCAACTAATTCCCCCATACATTTCGCGGAAATTCTAAACGAAATCTTAAATATTTCTGATACCAATGGGGTCTCAAAGGTATTTAAGACAGTATTTTCGATGGCATTAACACCATTCAAAGCCATACTGGGTATTTTTCCAGATTTCGTCCATTCGATTTTTGGCGGACTTCCCCTGATCTTGGGACTAATTGCAGGAATCCTATTCTTAGTCCTTATTTTTCGTTATGGCAACCCATGTCACAGACAAAACTCTTGCGACAAGGGAAGAAACAATCCTAGCCATTGGATACCGGGACCGGATATCAAAAATCCTGGGACTCTCCCGGCTTAGAGACCTGAACATGACTTGGTTTCTATCATTTCGACCAATGTGGCAAAGATGTGTTTTACCTGTATTAAGGTGTCTGCTATGCGGAGAAGAATGCGTGTTAGACACCTGTCTGACGCTACAATCGGATGCGCCAATGGATGCAGAAACATTGTTGAGCCCGATCAAGGTTCATGCTTTGTGCTGCCCTCAAAGGCTACCAATCCTGATGACGGCATTCGTGGAAGCTTCACCACTACGATTGATGGGTAGTGAAGTTCAAGATGAAAGCAGCATCGATCAGGTACGACCTTCTGTCAGCAATGCGAATCAGAATGTCAATGGAGACAATCATGCGCACGAATGCATGATTACACCTATATCCGAGTTAGTGGAACTTTCCCAAGAATCTGTTGACAGTTTTTTCAAAAGCCTAAATGATATGATGTTCTCACCAGAGCAGAAATAGAGACTTTTGAACAAGCTCGCACACGGCGTTCCCTGAATTCGGCCTTCAACTTTAAAACTAAAGTCACATGAACAATTTTCCCTCCAGTTCACGGACAGCAATTTTTCAGCAGCCCCAAAATATTTTTTCATATTTTTCGGGACACTATCTTCTGCTTAAAGTAAGAACTATTCTTAAAGAACTAAGGTTTCTAGATTTTAGATAGCTTATAGATATAGCTTATAGACATTAGCTGCCCGCTGGTATGTTCATAAATATTTTAAATATTTTATTCTGTGATGGAATGGTCTCGAACTTTTTTTCTGTATTAAGAGCCATTTCATGTGTAATTCTCATATACAAAATAGCAATAATGTATACAAATACGATTACTTTGGCATTATTCTACAGCTTGAGTGCATACAATACATATGACTGAAATTTTTCCGTATATTTGAAAATTTCGAAATGCATTTATGTATTTTGGGGTGGTAAGGTATACACTATACTCTGTAGTATGTTGTACTATGTTATACTATGCATAGATTAGTAAATATGACCATAGTTAGCGTGGAGTGGGTGTGATGTATTCCTATAGGTTCTGAATTGATCCCCCTATTCCTGACCCTATTCTGGTTAAGCAAACTAACAAGTTAACTAAGTAGTCAGCCCATGAGGCAGAAACCCCCCATGATGCAGATACCGTTATCTGACGCAGTCACACTACGGCACAGGAACGTGTTATCTGATTAAGTCATAACGCTTGCGATCTAATTAGACAAGCGATATTCCTCCAGCCCCTGATAAGGCATACGGAGTTCTCATAACAAATCAAACCTATGACAACCTGGGCAAAACCCTGCGGCCATTGTTTTGATTTCACCGAGAACTTCAGTAAAAGAATGTGCTAACGAGCAAGTCGTATGACATCCTTATTGACGTATCTATGTCCATCCTTACGTCAATCTCGGCACCTTAAAGGTATAAATATTACCGATATTGCCCTATGCAAACACGCGCGTGGTGACGAGACGGAGCAGCCATACTTGCCGAAGCGAAGAGCAGAGCAGACCCCGCTGGCGCAGCCCCGCCTTTCTGACGCGCTGAGAGAAGCTGCTTTCTCCTGCCGAGAAATCCAGCACCGGCGTTTCCGGGTAGCCCTAGCAGGCAGCCTGGAATATCGAGACCAGAGACGAGAGATACCATCCCTCATTCAACCTAGATTCCAGGTACAGAACTGAATAACCCCTCACAGAGAATTCTTTAGTTATTCACTTGGCAAAAACAAACTTAACTTAAACTGTAACTTTCTATTCCCGCCCACGTATTAGACTTAGGTCAGGTACACGGGGTAGGCGTATTTAGAAACACCAGTTGAGTACGTTTAGTCAAATGTATATGTGTATGTAATATATTTTATTCATTTTAAACATCTTATGGCTTAGAAACCATATCAATGTTTTTACAGTATTATTTTATACTATTGCTTTTAATGTATGCACTTTACTTAACTATAAGTATTGCAATAATATCGATCCATTTCTCTTGTATGAGAAAAGAGACTGATCAATAAATAACACCTTTTATTGAACACGCCCGTCTCTTCCTTTTCTCTACATTCTGATGAGACTAAGAATGCACGTACTGACTGAGTAAAATAAATTGCCTTTTGTTCACACGACTCTCGAGATATACTCTTGATTAGGGGAGAGCAAAGTTGTCATGTTCTATGGTTGTCAGAAACTAAATCCCTTCTTGTCTAATCAGGGAAGTTAAGTCCTCCTTGAACATTCGAGAAAGTTTCTAGTGAACTCTGAGCTAAGCTGGCAAACCCAAAACTTTAAGTCTAGTATCGACAGTAGTAGACCTAGTTAACGTCTGGTCTAGGCCTTTACTGCTGTAGGTATTATTCCAATGCGCAGAGCCTATTGGGATGATAGGAACTACACTACAGTGCAGAGTGCAGAGTGGTAGTGCAGAGTGGTAGTGCAGAGTGGTAGTGCAGAGTGCAGAGTGGTAGTGCAGAGTGGTAGTGCAGAGTGCAGAGTGGTAGTGCTGAGTGGTAGTGCAGAGTGGTAGTGCAGAGTGCAGAGTGGTAGTGCAGAGTGGTAGTGCAGAGTGCAGAGTGGTAGTGGAGAGTGGTAGTGCAGAGTGCAGAGTGGTAGTGCAGAGTGGTAGTGCAGAGTGGTAGTGCAGAGTGCAGAGTGGTAGTGCAGAGTGCAGAGTGGTAGTGCAGAGTGCAGAGTGGTAGTGCAGAGTGGTAGTGCAGAGTGCAGAGTGGTAGTGCAGAGTGCAGAGTTGTAGTGCAGAGTGCAGAGTGGTAGTGCAGAGTGCAGAGTGGTAGTGCAGAGTGGTAGTGCAGAGTGAGAATGCAGATTGAGAGTGCGAGTGGTAGTGCAGAGTGCAGATTGGTAGTGCAGAGTGCAGAGTGGTAGTGCAGAGTGCAGAGTGGTAGTGCAGAGTGGTAGTGCAGAGTGGTAGTGCAGAGTGGTAGTGCAGAGTGGTAGTGCAGAGTGGTAGTGCAGAGTGCAGAGTGCAGAGTGGTAGTGCAGAGTGGTAGTGCAGAGTGGTAGTGCAGAGTGGTAGTGCAGAGTGCAGAGTGGTAGTGCAGAGTGCAGAGTGGTAGTGCAGAGTGGTAGTGCAGAGTGCAGAGTGGTAGTGCAGAGTGCAGAGTGGTAGTGCAGAGTGCAGAGTGGTAGTGCAGAGTGCAGAGTGAGAGTGCAGATTGAGAGTGCGAGTGGTAGTGCAGAGTGCAGGTTGGTAGTGCAGAGTGCAGATTGGTAGTGCAGAGTGCAGAGTGGTAGTGCAGAGTGCAGAGTGGTAGTGCAGAGTGCAGAGTGGTAGTGCAGAGTGGTAGTGCAGAGTGGTATTGCAGAGTGGTAGTGCAGAGTGGTAGTGCAGAGTGCAGAGTGGTAGTGCAGAGTGGTAGTGCAGAGTGGTAGTGCAGAGTGGTAGTGCAGAGTGCAGAGTGGTAGTGCAGAGTGGTAGTGCAGAGTGCAGAGTGGTAGTGCAGAGTGCAGAGTGGTAGTGCAGAGTGCAGAGTGGTAGTGCAGAGTGCAGAGTGGTAGTGCAGAGTGCAGAGTGAGAGTGCAGATTGAGAGTGCGAGTGGTAGTGCAGAGTGCAGATTGGTAGTGCAGAGTGCAGATTGGTAGTGCAGAGTGCAGAGTGGTAGTGCAGAGTGCAGAGTGGTAGTGCAGAGTGGTAGTGCAGAGTGCAGAGTGGTAGTGCAGAGTGGTGGTGCGGAGTGCAGAGTGGTAGTGCAGAGTGCAGAGTGGTAGTGCAGAGTGCAGAGTGGTAGTGCAGAGTGGTAGTGCAGAGTGCAGAGTGTTAGTGCAGAGTGCAGATTGGTAGTGCAGAGTGCAGTTTGGTAGTGCAGTTTGGTAGTGCAGAGTGGTAGTGCAGAGTGGTAGCGCAGAGTGGTAGTGCAGAGTGCAGAGTGGTAGTGCAGAGTGGTAGTGCAGAGTGCAGAGTGGTAGTGCAGAGTGGTAGTGCAGAGTGCAGAGTGAGAGTGCACATTGAGAGTGCGAGTGGTAGTGCAGAGTGCAGATTGGTAGTGCAGAGTGCAGAGTGCAGAGTGGTAGTGCAGAGTGGTAGTGCAGAGTGCAGAGTGGCAGTGCAGAGTGCAGAGTGGTAGTGCAGAGTGGTAGTGCAGAGTGCAGAGTGGTAGTGCAGAGTGCAGAGTGGTAGTGCAGAGTGGTGGTGCAGAGTGGTAGTGCAGAGTGCAGAGTGGTAGTGCAGAGTGCAGAGTGGTAGTGCAGAGTGCAGAGTGGTAGTGCAGAGTGCAGAGTGCAGAGTGCAGAGTGGTAGTGCAGAGTGGTAGTGCAGAGTGCAGAGTGGTAGTGCAGAGTGGTAGTGCAGATTGGTAGTGCAGAGTGCAGAGTGGTAGTGCAGAGTGCAGAGTGGTAGTGCAGAGTGGTAGTGAAGAGTGGTAGTGCAGAGTGCAGAGTGGTAGTGCAGAGTGCAGAGTGGTAGTGCAGAGTGCAGAGTGAGAATGCAGATTGAGAGTGCGAGTGGTAGTGCAGAGTGCAGATTGGTAGTGCAGAGTGGTAGTGCAGAGTGGTAGTGCAGAGTGCAAAGTGGTAGTGCAGAGTGGTAGTGCAGAGTGGTAGTGCAGAGTGGTAGTGCAGAGTGCAGAGTGGTAATGCAGAGTGCAGAGTGGTAGTGCAGAGTGGTAGTGCAGAGTGCAGAGTGGTACTGCAGAGTGGTAGTGCAGAGTGGTAGTGCAGAGTGGTAGTGCAGAGTGCAGAGTGGTAGTGCAGAGTGCAGAGTGGTAGTGCAGAGTGCAGAGTGGTAGTGCAGAGTGGTAGTGCAAAGTGCAGATTGGTAGTGCAGAGTGCAGATTGGTAGTGCAGAGTGCAGATTGGTAGTGCAGAGTGCAGAGTGGCAGTGCAGAGTGCAGAGTGGTAGTGCAGAGTGGTAGTGCAGAGTGCAGAGTGGTAGTGCAGAGTGCAGAGTGGTAGTGCAGAGTGCAGAGTGGTAGTGCAGAGTGCAGATTGGTAGTGCAGAGTGCAGATTGGTAGAAGTATTACGGGCAGCAGTACCACTACCACCAATGCTACTGCTACCAGTACCACCACCACCAGTACTCCCGCTACCAGTACCACCACCACCAGTACCACCACTACCAGTACTATCACCAGCAGTACTACCACCAACAGTACTACCACTACCAGTATCACCACCTCCAGTACTACCACTACTACCACTACCAGTACCACCACCACCAGTACTACCAGTACCGCCACTACCAGTACTACCAGTACCACCACCACCAGTACTACCACTACCAGTACCACCACCACCACCAGTACTACCAGTACTACCACCATCAGTACTACCAGTACTACCACCACCAGTACTACCACTACTACAGCCACCAGTACTACCACTACTACAGCCACCAGTACTACCACTACCACCACCAACAGTACTACCACCACCACCAGTACTACCAGTAGCAGTACCACTACCACCACCAGTACTACCACCACCACCAGTACTACCACTACCAGTATTACGGGCAGCAGTACCACCACCACCAATGCTACTGCTACCAGTACCACCACCACCAGTACTCCCGCTACCAGTACCACCACCACCAGTACCACCACTACCAGTACTACCACCACCAGTACTACCACCAACAGTACTACCATTACCAGTACCACCACCTCCAGTACTACCACTACTACCACTACCACTACCAGTACCACCACCAGTACTACCAGTACCACCACCACCAGTACTACCACTACCAGTACCACTACCACCAGTACTACCACTACCAGTACCACCACCATCACCAGTACTACCACTATCAGTACTACCAGTACTACCAGCACCAGTACTACCACTACTACAGCCACCAGTACTACCACTACTACAGCCACCAGTACTACCACTACCACCACCAACAGTACTAACACCACCGCCAGTACTACCAGTACCACCACCACCAGTAATACCACTACCACCACCACCACATTAACACACTCCATAACACTTAGCAAAAATACATTACCATTTACAATGCCATTAGCTCAAACTCAAATAAATCCGAGCCCGATTGCATTTCTAATGCTTGTTTCGCTTGGTTCGTCATATTCGTTTATTGACTACTATTGTTAGAACTTTGATCTTACCACGGTAAAATAATTGCGCATTCACATTTTTTAATGAGATATTACACACTTCCGGGGTACGAGGGAGTTGACTCGGTTGACCGTGCTTAAGCGCATGCGCAGTACGCAGTAGTTCGTTACCGACTAAGGCTAGCACACAAGTTACGTGTTCTTCCCGATTACCCGTTTGGTAAGTGACACCCAATAATATACTTTAGCAAGTAGTCTTGACATGGTTTGCCTTATTATCTCCATCACGGTGATGACATTAACGGGGTTAGTGAGTGAACAGTCAGGCACAAAATCACGGTTGTTTCGAGATTCAGCTTTAGCCACACGGAGATTGTATCTGTAATACACACTGGTTTTTTGTTTAAATAGGAGGATTTTTTTAGTTTCACAAATCATAGGGTATATATCACCACTTCTACGAGTGATTACGTTTCACTACTCTTTATATGCATTTCGTTACTTTTCTTCACCTGCATGTAAATAGATCAGTTAATATTACATAGTGTTTAAAAATGCTTTTTATTGTTTGCTCTCTGACAGATTGTGTTCTGCTCCTATATCTCTGACAATACTTTATTTGACTTTACCTTATAGATAAAAATTTATTTCCCCTGATGAAGTGCGGACAGCACGAAATGCATTGGGTATTTGGAGGATTATAACACTGATTGTATGGATCATTTGGAATAATTTTGAAACGTTTTGGAATTTCAATATAGATGTGATGTAACAGCATATACTGAGGATAACTTTGAACATATGAATACATTTGAATGAGAAGTGGTTTTCTCTGCTTTACTTTATGAGCATTTCTCACCTAAAACTTTTGTTAAAACATTGGAGTGATTAATACGTCTCCCCAAGGAGTGCGATTGGCTATCCTGTCAAGCTTGACAGCACCCACTTTGAAACATTTTGGTGGACCAGTTTCCGCTGCCTAGAATTGATGAAATGTTGTTAACTAGGCAAGCTAAGTGGTTTTCTACACTCAACCTGCCTTCTGAATATCATCAGGTGGTGTTAGAATCCAAAAGCAGGCATTTATCAACATTTTGCACACCCTTTGGATGTTACCAGTTCAAGCGCATGCCATTAGGACTGGCATCAGCTGCGGCGGTATTTCAAATGCTAATGTCTCAGTTATTTTGGCATTTACTAGGGTTACATTCTTTCAGGGTGACATGCTGGTTATGGGGAAGAGCAAACAACATCAAGATGTAATCTTACAAGAAGTGTTGTGTATTTTGAGAGAGAAAGGATTGTCCGCAGAAAGTATGAAGTGCAAGTTTACAGAGAAAAGTGTTACATATTCGGGTCGTGAGATTATTGATGCGGGTACAAAGCCAAAGACATAACTAGTAGAGGCCACAATGAATGAACCATTTCCAAAATCAAAGGAGGGCCTCAGATCATTCCTTCCTTGGATTGGCGGAGTTTTACGCAAAATGTGTGAAATTTCCATGAAAAACGAAGTTACGTTTGTGTGTGATGAGGGGTGTCTGAATTCTTTTGGAGAAATTAAACATGCTGTTAGCAATGCCCTCACGTTACAAGGATTTGATCCTTCTGCAGACACATTTGTTACAACTGATGCCAGTGGTACAGAGTTGAGTAGTGTGTTAACCCAGAAATCTGTACAGAGCAAGGAGGTGGTCAATGCATTTGCATCCCTCTTTATCACCCTGGGAGAAAAAATACTCCATGATTGAGAGAGAGACGTTGGCATGCGTGAGGGCCATGGAGCAATTACAGAAGTTTATTTGGGGAAGGAATTTTATATTATATTCAGACCATTAATCCTTAATCAATTTGCTAACGGCAGAAGGACTGTCGAGGGTACCAGCAAGAATTGCACGATTATTAATGAGGTTGCAAGATTTTGTATATGAAGTGCAATATGTTCCAGGTGTTAAACATGTAACGGACGATTACTTGAGCAGAATGTCACTAACATTCACAGAAATTGACCAAGATCCATGGAATGAGTATTGTGTTGCGGGAATTTTTTTCTGATGAGTTTGGCACCTGGGTTTACACATACCGATGAGTATTATATGGCTGCTTTATATTACATGAGCTAGTTTTGCAGTACTTGTTTTGGGAGGTGTAGCCAAAGCGGAGGGGGTTAACATAATCCAGTTTGGCAAGGACGAATTTCCTGAACATATATCAGGAAGTTTTCCAGGGCTTGTGGAACTCGGTGCAATTAGGCAATTCTTGTGACAAGTACTGGAATTGTCCGTAGAACTTCAGGAGTGAGGTTCTCCTGCACGAATATAGAAGTGCAAACTACCTCCTCCTTGGGCATTGAATGTCAGTGGATAGCATGGTTGGTAGGTTCTGGATTACTATGTGAGGGTAGGGTGGGGCAGAATGCTTGTTTCAGTTTGGTACTTTATTTTATTGGGCAAGAAAGAATAGATCTAAGTGGTAATTAGATGATTTTATTAGCTGAGATTGTTTAAGGACAATGTGATCCAACTAGATTCCTAGGCTATGATCAACTAACTGGCAATGGCATAGTGCCCGTATGTCTTACCACTGGAAAACCATTCCACTGGTAGATGATATACTCAGCGCGAGTATCGATCGCAGACATACCTCCATCAAGGGCCAGTCTGTTGTTTCATCCATGCCTGGAGGGCTTTGATGCAGGTGAAGAGAAGCCCATGATGGCAAAACTCCTTCTAAGCTGTGTCCCCTCAATCCCCATTCAAGCCATTGACAAATTGAGTGTATCTTGGAAAGACCTGGAATCCCAGTTTGAATAACTTTATAAAATCAGGCAGCGGTTACATGTAAAGCTTTAGGAGTTGAGACGTAAACGAGGGTTCTTGTATTGTCCCTACATTCCAGGGCATCAGCGGAGGAAGAGAACCGCCACTCATCAACTCCTGGGATCATTCAGAGTTTAAATTGCTACATTAGGCTCAGGTCACAAGTGACACTTTGCTCAGTGTCCCAGGAAACTCAAGAGCTCCTCTTGCAATGCAGTAAAACTGAGGGGCGTGCAAGGAGGTGCTTGAATGCCTGCCCATTGTGTTTACATACATACTTAGAGTAACCTTACTCAGAGCCTTGTGGTGAACTTAGCCCCTGTTTATTACATACATCATTAGGCATCCTTGTGTAACCACTACGATTAACTCCTAAACGTCATGGACGTCATTCAGGGGTCGCCACTCTGCCTTCGGGACCCCTGGCCTCAGAGGAGGCAAATTCTGTCCAAGAAACACAGAGGCAGATGGGACTCCACCCTCTATTTTCTTTAAATTTTTGATTGCACTAACAGTTAATTAAATATCTCTTTTTTGTGTCAGTTTCACTACCACTACAGATAGGAAAAAAAACGACAGGAGGTAAAAAGGTTCGGTTAGTTTAATGCTTGCAACTGACCTCTCCTGTGATCTGCATATCAAGACTTTGAATCTCGGCAAGGCCAACTTTGTCTTCTGTCCTTCGGAGGCCGGTAAATGCAGTTCAATTAAATTAAGTAGCTCTATTTATTACTGCGAGTCACCCATAACACTCCTCTGTTCAGCACTGCTATTAATCAACCACAGTGTCTTCTTTTCCCATCACTCAGCACTTTCCCAGTTTACCTTGGCGAGCAAGTCAGTCATCTGACCTCTCATCTAGCAATATATGTTCCTCTGTGTTCAGATCCAAGCCCTACACATTTCCACTTAGGTTCCATCTTCCTTTCTTTCAGAATAACTTTGTTTCCTTTTCATCCTTCCCTACTCATGCACCATTCCAGTCTGCTTACCTGACACTCAAACTTGGATAACACGATGTTCACTTTAAATGCAACATAGCTGAAACTTTGATGTTATTGCCTCATTTCCTTTTGTTTGTCCAGCATTGGCTTTCATTCCGGTCACTTCTTTTTTTTCTTGCAGGACTTATACCCTTCAAGCAATCTTTTATTCTTCTGACATTTTCTTGTCTCATCACCAGTTTCTTAGTTCGCAAGTATCAACATTACATTTGCCCTTTCGCGCCTTCTTGATCTTTCGAAACTCCCTTGCAGTTATTTTTGCATCAGGAATACTGACAGAACCTATACATTTTTCAGCACATCTGTTCAAGTTTACTCCTACAGCTCCCATATAGGATTCTATTCCTTTTTCTACATGGTTATATTTCTAGACTCACACGACAGGGTGGGATTTCGACAGATGACGATGAGGGAAAATTAATAATGTATTTAATTTTACCTTGTGGTCGTCTCTCGAATCCACTCCCAACCCGGCCCCACCGCTCCTACCTGCAAGAGTCACTCCTGATTAAACTCTGCGGAAACTCCTAGGCAGTCGAAATTTCGGGGTTCCCCTCGCAAATTATCTCCTAATATCCAAGGCACCGGCTTGTTTTACAAACTGACAGAAGATGAGCTTTCAAGAGAAACTGTTATGTGAATCTGATACCTCTGGTTTATGCACTTTAACCCCTCCCATGCTCGTGACGGAACCGTTGCGTCACGAGCCTCGGGTGGGCTGTGCTGGTGACGGAACGGTTCCGTCACGGCCCGCTCGCCGCGCCTGCGCGGCACGAATTCCGCGCCTGCGCTGACGTTCTAATGGGCGGGCGGGTCCGTGACGGAACCGTTCCGTCACAAGCACAGCTCACCCAAGGGCCGTGACGGAGCGGTTCCGTCACGAGCACGGGATCGCCGCGCTGCCCCGCCTCCCCCTTCGCGCTGCGGCGGAATAGCCGCCGCAGCGAAGGGGTTAAGTTGTTAATGGGCACATTACACTAATACAGTATTTTCTCTATAGAGTGTTTAATGTAATGTTTTCGTTTCTTTGAGTTGATTCATTTTTTTCTATCTTTTGGAAACAATATTTAAGAAAGCTTGATTGTAATTTTCTCACAAGATCAAATCAATATTATTTTGATCCATTGTCGCGGGCCCGTAAAAGGAGTGGTTCAGAAAAGGGGGTGGTGATGAACAGAGTGTCTGAATTAAGCAGACCACTCTTACCCAGTCCAAAGATCAGGGCTTGATCCATCACCGTTTTTTAGCTCACTGCACCATCCCAGCTCAGAACCTGGCTATATGCAAATTAGTCTGTTCCTGTCCCAGTGCATGATGAGAACAGGGCAAACCAAACTACCAAGCCAATTTTTATACTGGGAAGGAAACAAGCTTCCGGGGACCGGTTTCTGGCATTTCAGCCGTCGTCGGCCCGGCTTGCTTGAATCCTGATGGTGCAATGAGCAAGGGACTCACATCTGAGTATACCCTTCCACGCTTATGGTGGACAAAATGATTTAGAAAAGGGGGTGGTGAGAGTGTCTGAATTAAGCAGACCACTCTTACCCAGTCCAAAGATCAGGGCTTGATCCATCACCGTTTTTTGCTCATTGCACCATCAGGATTCAAGCAAGCCGGGCCGAAGACGGCTGTAATGCCAGAAACCGGTCCCCGGAAGCTTGTTTCATTTCCAGTGAAGAATTGGCTTGGTAGTTTGGTCTGCCCTGTTCCCATGATGCACTGGGCCAGGGACAGACTAATTTGCATATAGCCAGGTTCTGAACTGGGATGGTGCAGTGAGCTAAAAAACGGTGATGGATCAAGCCCTGATCTGTTGACTGGGTAGGAGTGTTCTGATTAACTCAGATACTCTGTCCATCACCACCCCCTCCCTAAAAGGAGTGGGGCAGATACCTACTTTGCCTATTTGGTCATCCGGAACTGCTCTGAACCCCTAAAAGGTTCAGACCATTTCTGTCCATTTGGTCTCTACCACTCTACCATTCCCTCCCCCAGGTGCTGTATTTAAGGACTGAAGTCCCTAAAATGTGCGATTAGCAGCATTATGCAGTCTTATTTCCCATTTCTGGACCACATGTGAATTTTCCCCTCAGTGGCCTTGTACCCCAAGACTACTGGGTACTGTGCGTGATGTGTTTGTTACTCTTTAGCACATTAACAAATTCTTCTGGACACTTCAATCACAAACAATTGCAAGGTGAATGCCATACAACATCACATTTACATTTAACAAAAGCTATACCACGAATGTGCACTCAAAATTCAACCAAAACCTACCAATGTCAATATAACAGTTGAACACCCCACCGAATCTAGAGACAACAATGGGCGAGCTAAAAGAATGTAGGGAGAGGGAGGCCAGATGTCTGATTTTGATCTGCCTAACATTAACAACATGTCCTATTCCTCTTTGAATGGAGGGTGGTAGTTTTCCTGTCTGCTCAGGTACTTTACTTCCCTATTCTAGATTGCATATCCACTGCCAGGATGCCCAACCTATCCTCACATGGCACACTCATAAGAACAAAAGTTACTTACCTGTAAACTGTGGTTCTCCAGTATTGGTGTCTTTCATAGATTCACATGCTTGAATATTCCCCGTCGTCGAAGTGGGAGTCCCACGGTACATAAATAGCAGTAATATATGCATGTATACATGAGAAATATAATAAATAAAATATACATACATATAATGCAATAGAAAAGTAAACTTGAAAAAAGTACCATAGAACAGAATAGGCCCATTGAAAAGCCCAAGGGAGAATTCACTTTAGTAACATATTAGAGTCATTATGTGTTGGTCCACATTCCAGCCAATCAGGCTGTAGCCTCCTCTAGAACCTTCTCCTCAGAAGCCCAAGTCCTCAGATTTTCGTAGCACAAGTAAGTATAAATTCCTGAGGAGAAGAGAGCCTCTGAGGGGAGGACGGGAGGGTCGCATGTGAATCTATGAAAGACACCAATACTGGAGAACCACAGTTTACAGGTAAGTAACTTTTGTTCTTCTCCAGTATTAGGGGTGTCTTTCATAGATTCACATGCTTGAATAAGAGTAGAAAGCAGTAAACCATACATTAGTCATAAAGGCAATATACGATTAAATCATGCAAAACATATCACTTAATAAGCAATAAATAATAAAACATGAAAAAAACCTTTATGACTGGAGGCGGGAAGCAACAGAGGCTCACCTTTATCGGGCAGCAGAAGTCGAGACAGCTCTCGTGGAATGAGCTCGAGCTGGAGCAGGAAGGGGCTTGCCAGCCCGTTGATGACAGTAGGATATGGCAGACGATATCCATCTGGTGATAGTCTGTTTGGTTACAGATTGACCTTTGCACACTGGGCTATATGCTACAAATAGTTGATTTGTCTTTCTAAATGTTGCTGTGCGTTGAATGTAAAACTTGAGGCAACGTTTCACATCCAGAGTGTGCAATGAGCGTTCCGCTGCAGATTGTGGTGCAGGAAAGAAAGTCTTAAGAATAATTGGTTCATTGAGATGGAAGTCACTGGGAACCTTAGGAATAAAACTGGGATTTGTTCTCAAAGTAACAGCCTCGTTGGAGTACTGTAAAAACGGTGGTTGTATAGTGAAAGCCTGGATGTCGCTGACGCGTCTGGATGAAGTCAGAGCAAGCAAAAGAGCCACTTTCCAGGTGAGGAATTTGAGACTGGAAGAATGGATGGGCTCGAAAGGAGGCAAAAGTAGTTGAGACAAAACCAGATTCAGACGCCAAGTAGGTGGAGGCCGACGGATTGGTGGGAACATCCGAAAGAGGCCCTTGAAGAATTGTCTAATTATTCTGGAGGAATACAAAGATGTTACGCCATCATGGCGAAAACGAGAAATTGCAGCCAGAAACACCTTTAAAGTGGAGTGTGATAGTCCTGATCTTGCTAATGACAGGAAGAAAGGCAAGATCTGCTCAGGCTGAGCACACATGGGATCCAGAGTTTTAGTGGAACACCAAGCACAGAAACGCCTCCACTTTAGCTGATAAGTTTTGATGGTAGACGGAGCGCGAGCACTAGCTAGCACCATCCTACAATCCTTGTCGATATTCATGTGTGCAAATTCATTGTACTCAGGTTCCAAGCATGAAGTTGGAGGTATGCTGGATCCGGATGGCATATCTGACCTTGCTGCATCGTGAGAAGATGTGGCAGAGGATGCAATTGTATCGGATTTGTCAGAGAGAACAGAAGAAGATCCGAAAACCAAGGACGTCTCGGCCATTTGGGTGCGATCAGGATTATTCGACACTGTTGGAACCTCATCCTGTGCAACAGGCGAGGAATGAGCGGAAGTGGAGGAAATGCATAGATGAAGTCGTTTGACCAGTCTATTGAAAAGGCATTCCCGCTCGACTCCTTGTGTGGATGCCGGCTCGCAAATCGTGGACACTTCCTGTTGAGAGCAGTTGCAAAGAGATCCAACTGTGGTCGGCCCCACTGTCGGAAGACGAAATCCAACATTGGTCGATTGATTTCCCATTCGTGGTTGTCCGACAGGGCTCTGCTGAGCGAGTCCGCCAGAACATTGGCCACACCTGGTACATGGACAGCTGTGAGATGTATTTGTCGCTGGATAGCCCAATCCCATATTTCCTGTGCCAGTTGGGACAGCACGAGGGACCTTGTGCAGCCCTGTTTGTTGATGTAGTGCATGCTGGTGGTGTTGTCCGTTCTCGCCAGCAATGTTTGTCCCTGCACTAATCTCTGAAAGGACTTCAAGGGCAAGAAAATCGCCAGTAACTCCAAGCGATTTATGTGCCAAGTGCGCTGAGACGCCGTCCATTTCCCCTTCACGGACATCCCGTCGAGATGCGCCCCCCAACCTTCTAGGGAAGCGTCTGTCGTCAGCGTAAGTGTTGGTGGTTCGTCTCGGAATGAACGACCTGTCGCTATGTTTGGAGGATGAGCCCACCACTCCAAAGCGCGTTGAATGCGGGGCGTTAGGTGGATCTTGTCTTCGAACGACCCCGATATCTGCTTCCACTGCTTGTCTAGTTCCTCCTGTAGAACCCTCATGTGCAGCCTGCAGTTGGGAATTAACTGAATGCACGAAGAAGCCATGCCAAGGAATGATTTGTACATCCGGACAGAAACGTACTGTCTTGACTGTAGGAACTGTACTTTCTTGAGCATTCGAACTTGTCTCTCCTGAGAAACGAAGACTTGCCCCAGCCGAGAATCGAGCGAGGCTCCTAGAAAGTCTCGCTGTTGAGATGGTCGAAAGTGGGACTTTTGGTAACTGATGGACAAACCCAATGTTTCGAATAGGGAAATGCATACTTGAGTGTGCTGTTCCGTTAACTGAAAAGTCTTGGCCTTTATTAGGCAGTCGTCCAGATACGGATAGAACTGGATGCCCTGTAGACGCAGGTAGGCAGCAACCGGGGCGAGAAATTTGGTAAAAACCCTTGGTGCTGATCGAAGGCCGAATGGTAGGACCTTGAATTGATAATGAAATTGGCCGACTGTAAAACGGAGATATTTCCTGTGACTGGGGTGAATAGGCACATGGAAATATGCATCTTGAAGGTCTATTGTTGAAAAGAACTCTCCTGGAATGAGGAAATTCAAGATTTGAAGCAGGGTTAGCATCTGAAAAGTCTTTGATGCGATGAACTTGTTCAGAGCCCTCAAGTCTAAGATGGGACGCCACTCTCCTGATTTTTTCTTTACGAGAAAGAAACGGGAATAAAATCCCCTGCCGTGTTGACCTTGCGGTACCACTTCTATGGCTCCTTTCTGGATCAGTAGCTTCACCTGAGCCATCAGTTCTTTGAAATAGGGAGAAGGTGGACCCGAAGGTGGACGAGTGGGGGGGAATTTCGTGAATTCCAGAGTATGTCCTTTTGAAACAACGTCCAAGATCCATCGGTCGGTGGTTATGTTGGACCAATTGAAGAAGAACTTTGAGATCTGACCTCCAAGATGTACAATCGCCAGAGGGTAAAATTTTGGATTGTCACTGTTTTTTGTTGGTGTTTGCACCACCTCTGTAATTGGACTTACGCTGGTATGGTCTGGAGGTGGATGAACGACCCTGGGACTGATAGGAGCCCCTCTGTCTGTTATCATTGTAGTGGTATGATCGATATTGGCCTGTTCCACGAAAAGTAGAGGTTCCTCCTCCTCTACCACGTGCCCCACGAAATGGCTTTTTCCGATATTGTAATGTTGTTAAGGACTTTGCTGTGTCCGTGTCCTTCTTTATCAGTTCCAGAGCATCATCAACATGTTTACCGAATAAAGATTCGCCGTCGTAGGGTAAATCCAAAACCCTGGATTGAACCTCCGGACGGAAGGTGGTTGATTTTAGCCAGCCTTGACGGCGCAAGACTGCCGCACCCGCTAGTTGCCGGAAACCAGTGGAGGATATTTCGACGGCACAGTCGATAATTTCTGCAGAAATTTTTTCTCCTTCGAGAATGATGGCCTGCGCTTCATCCCGGATGGAATCGGGCATCTGAGGGATCAGACCAGCAATCTCAGACCACATTTGTCGGTCGTAGCGACCTAGAATAGCCAAGGCGTTGGATGCTCTCACGGTTGTCGCTGCCATAGTGGTAAATTTTTTACCAATTGAGTCTAATTTACGGCCATCCTGATCAGGCGGAGATGTCAGAGGTATGGCCGGATTTCGAGACCTTTTTTGTGCAGCCTGAGTGATCACAGAATCTGCTTTAGGTTGGGAAACTAAACAGGCCGGAGAAGAAGGAGGCGCTTTATATTTTTTGTCCAATCTGGGCAGAACAGCTGGTATTGAATTTGGACGTTCCATCAACTTTAGACCTTCTGTGGTCTATGATAGGAATGGTATGCGTTTGCTTCTGAGGTAAGTCCTTAAAATCGTATAGAAAACAATCAGTTTGTTGTGCCTCGATTGTTAAGTGGAACCTTTTCGCAGCACGAACCATAAGGTTATGAAAACTCGCTATATCTACTGGTGGAGAAGCTCTTGGTGATGCCGGTGGAGTAGAATGCGTCTGTGCCCTATAATTGTCCCAATCTTGCATGTCATCATCGGTGTCGTTATCCCCAGTGTCATGAGGAGTTTGGTTCCCATGATCAGAACAAACACCCGATGGAGACGTAGGTGCAACTGGCGCCGGAGCTTGAGGTCGAGGCGCTGGAGACGAAGGTCGGGGTGGTGGAGACTGAGGTCGAGGTGTCGGAGACTTAGGCCGAGGCGTTGGAGACTGCCGGGGCGCTTGAGGTGCTGGAGAAGTAGGCAATGATGGTGGAAACCTACGATTGTAGTCGTCCAGCATATGTTGCAGGTTTTGTACCATAGACAAAGGAATTTGTGTAACCTGTTCGTAAGTAGTTGGTTCTGCCACATCAATTGGAAAAAGTTCATTCCCATCTTCGACGTTATTATGTTCATCCTCATCCTCGTCAGTGTATTCCTGACATTTAATGTGTAATTCAGAAGGACTGGATGCTGGCTCATAAGTTTGATCTATTTCAGAGTCATTTCCTGATTCTTCTTCTCCAGACTGGAACAATTTGTCCGGAGGCTGAGATCCACTCCTTATCGGACTTAACTGAATGAGTGGAACAGACTTGAGAGACGAGGCCGTAACCACTCTAAAGGTGGTAGTAGTCTGTAAGGGTTGGTGCGACGTCAACGAGCCAGTCGACGAGATCTCCACAGTCTTTGCACCACCCTGTTGATCTTGCGCCGTTGCCGTAGAAACAGGCGTATGAATTGGCAGCTTTTTCTTGGTCGACGTTGATTTTTTGTTCGTCGACGACGTTGTCGACGAGGTTGCAGTCTTCGCCGTCGACGAAGATGCTTTCGACGACGAAAAAGTAGCCGTCGACGGACCAGTCGTCGACGGAGTGGTCACCGTCTAAGATGTTGTTGCCGTCGACGATGCAGGCGTTGACGAAGCGCTCGTCGACGAGGAAGATCCCGTCGTCGGAGTTGTCGTCGACGACGATGGCTTGCTCTTCGTCGACGGAGGACCCATCGACGGAAGGCGCGTCGACGAGGACTTCTTCGTCGACGGTTTGATAGTCGACGAGATCTTTACAATAGACGAGATGGGCCTCACCTCTTGGCTGCTCGTCGACGAGATGGTCGTCGTCGTTGCGGAGCTGGTTGACAGTGAACAAAGTGGTCGTCGACGTAGAAACAACCGTGACTGATTTAATAGTTGCTGAGGACGTCGACGGACGCGTCGACGAGCCCGTCGACGAGCCGGTGCCCGTTTTTGAAGAGGGCATAATTTTGGGTTTACACGCCAGAGAGCCAGGTCCCGTAGGCGCGCCCTGAAGCAAATCCTGTGGGGAGACATCCTTAAAAGACCCCAACATTCTACTTTTCTTTAGAAAAGGAGAGGGTACTTCGGTCTCAGACCCACGCTTCTGAGAGGATTTTGAAAATCCAGATGACATACTCTCAGCATCAGAAACCACATTTTCTGAAGTTTTCAACCTCTGCAACCACAGAAGGAGACGAGCCTCTCTATCCCTCAATGTCTTAGGGGGAAAAGTGCGACAGAACTTGCAGGTAGAGGCATTATGATCCGGGTAAAGACAGTAAATGCACTTACTGTGTGGGTCCTCATGACAAAGACATAATTTACCACAGGATGGACAAGCCTTGAACAAGGTTTTTTTGTAGATGACATTTCTGAAGAGAAAAACAGCTAGAACTGGTGAAAACTGAGCAGAGCTCAGGGAGACTCCCTTCACACGACGTGCGGTAGAAAATCTGAGGACTTGGGCTTCTGAGGAGAAGGTTCTAGAGGAGGCTACAGCATGATTGGCTGGAATGTGGACCAACACATAATGACTCTAATATGTTACTAAAGTGAATTCTCCCTTGGGCTTTTCAATGGGCCTATTCTGTTCTATGGTACTTTTTTCAAGTTTACTTTTCTATTGCATTATATGTATGTATATTTTATTTATTATATTTCTCATGTATACATGCATATATTACTGCTATTTATGTACCGTGGGACTCCCACTTCGACGACGGGGAATATTCAAGCATGTGAATCTATGAAAGACACCCCTAATACTGGAGAACCATAGTTCTTACAAGATCACAGAGCGGCATGCTTTGCACTCTTCATCCAGTTCTTCCACATACCCACTGATGGCTCAGGGTGGAGACTGTCCCTTTGTTGTCTCCACCCATATCCCTATGGAAGGATCATCCCTCTGCGTGTTGAACGGTTTACTAATACCTGTGGAACTAAAGATACAACCATTATTTACATTCATTACATCTTATTTGATAACCCCAACCATCATCTAAATGCAGAATGGTTTGTGACTTATCATAACAAAAAACCCAAACAGAGAATTGCACAGACACCATTCAGACCAATTAAATTTACATGTAAATGTTTAGCGCCAGATTATACTCATCGGTGATAGTGCGCTTTACAAATACCTATAACGGTGAATACGAGATATCAGAGCAGGGTGTGGTGCCCTGAAGCTGAGGACACACTTTGAAAGTTCATCGTTTGCTGTTCAATTTGCAATGTCTGCCTTGAAAAGGCTGGAAACGAGACCAGCCTTAGGACCAGGCTTCCTTGGCAACCAGTCTTACCTTCTGGTCAAACCCCTCCTTCCACTGTTGGTAGCTACAAGACTGTAGGTTAATCTTTTGTTTGTTGCTCAATTTGTGCTACATTCCAGATTGCAAAAATAGATCACTCTAGGAAAAGTAGTGTCTGAAAAACTAATCAATCCTTCACGACATCTCTCCCTTATGTGCTGTCCACTGCAGTAACTTATGACAAATAAACACACCCAGGCAAAATACAGAATCTGGCAATGTCAGAATAGAAAGAGTAACAAGGCACTGAGATAGCACAGAAGGTTTGGTTTAATTAATTTGATAAAATTATCATGAAAGCATTCATTGACATATTGTTCTAAATTAATAAAAAAAACATTTAAAAAAATTCTTTAGACAAGTGTGCAAGATACACAAATTAGTGATACATTTGATTTCTCAATGATACAGAAAAGAGGTGGTTTTCATCTCCCAATGGTGCAAAGAAGAGATGGTTTTCATCTACGCATTTCGACACTTTATATGTGTCTTCATCAGGACAATACCATCTTGTTTCTAAAAATAGATAAACACTGCAGTAACACCATATATCATCAATTTGTTTACATATGCTATATGCATTGCTTGTTTAGAAGTGAATGCTGCCTGTGCCCTCAACAGTTCAGGAAATAGTTAATCTAGAGTCTGATTACTTTGCAAAACTAATTTCCTGAGTAACAGTCGGGCTGGTCACAACCGCTAGGGCACAGTGCCAGTGATCTTTTTTAATTAAGTTTAGAAATTCTCAAAGAATCAAATCAATTGGTACCTGTCCTTGGGATCTGGGCACTTCCTATTGGAGAAATTAACATCAGCTGCGAGTGATCCGCTCCCACTTTAGAGAGTTTGAGTGAGTGTTCCATATCTGGAATTCTACAGGTCGTACATCAGGTGATGCTTTTTAATATCTTCAGTACATGTTGTTTAATTACTTAAGATTGAAATGCTATCCTAAAACTAATTTGCAACCTTTAAAGAACGCATGCATTAACATTTTAATAGTGCACGCTGGAGACATTGGTAAGCCAAATGGTATGTCAAAATAGTACAGCACACCATCAGTCATCAAAAACAAGATTTTGATGAGTCAAAATGGACTGTGGACATCGTATCCGTAAGTTGGCCAACATTTTGTGCATGAAAATTAACATACAATCATTTCAGGACCTCAAGTGTGTGACCCAAAATTTGCACTCCGTTTAAGCGCCCACTATATGCAATATGGAAAACGATTACGGTAATGTTTCTGGTACTCTAAGGCCTTGCTTTTCCTCATTCACAACTGCACAGAAATTGCACAGTAGAAAACACAGCTTCGAAGCAATGGTGCCACTGTAAATTATTTTTTTTCAAGAACCAAGATTAGAATCCATACTCTGGCCCCTCCACCCAAACCCTGTCTGTTCCAGCAGCTCACCTATGTCTGTCTATCATGTCTGGAGTATGGCATGGCAAAACACAGGGATTGTTGGCCCCTGGTGCGAGTGAGGGCTAGCAAGTTGTGAGAGTACTGCAAATTCCAGGAAGGTCATTGTTGTTCTTAGTATGGCCCTGCTCTCCTTCTTCCCCAACTGGGCGAAGCCTTATTCCACAGTCCCAAAACATTGCTATGGGCGTCAGCATTATCCAGACTAGCAGCAAACAGGTGACACACTCTTATTGGCCAAAATCTAGAGTGCGAATAAGCTGGTGAGGAGCGCTTACAAAAGGAGTAAATGCTAGTTGACGTGGTGGTTCTGCAGACCTCTACAGCGACAGCGCGTCTATTGAAGCCTGAAGGGGCTGCTTTGGCTCCGGAAGAATGAACATGAAGTTCCCAAAGAGGCTGAATGCGCCTTAGGCTTTGGGATAAAGACAAAGATTGATGATAGATTGATGACAATTTAGTGTAGAGATCCAGAGGGCAAGAATATTTGGTCATTCAATCACCAATGCCCATGTTCTGACCATTTATCAGTCCCCTATATGTTATCAAAAGATTTCTTTACATACCAAATCCTCACACATGCAGTTTTTTAAAAACAAATTGTGAACGGATATCTAGAAATACACCTATACAAAATCATTGTGTTTTTCAATTCATCCCAAGTTGTGCATTTTGAAAAATCCTACTTGTACAACCGATTCACCTGCATCAATACTCATGATACAACCATCAACATTTTTACATATTTTTAGGTCTCGCCTACGCAGCGCACATGCGCTGCATATTGCGCTGCATAGTTGGGCCTTTAGCCGTCGCTCTTGACTTTTTCAAGCACTGTACTCATGCTTGTGGCGGCATCCACCCAGCAGCGCGCAACAAACACGATTGCAGTGCTTGGAAAAGTGAAGACTGCTCTCCCAAGTGTGTGCGCGCACCACTCACGGGTCCACCCCTCGGCCTCTCTCTCTCTCTGACATCCCTACTGCTGCAGCCTGCACGCCTTTTTTTTATAACTTTCAGCGTGAGGCGCGTGTGCTTGTTCCCATACAGTAACTATCAGATAATGGCCAGATTCGCTAACAGCAGCCGGTGTTTACTCAGCATTTGCAGTGAGCACACCCGCCTGTAAATGGCTGCCTTGTGGGACATTACTACTACTCAGCAGGAAGCTCGCATATCAAGCTGCAAGATGAGGATTGTTATAATCACCGTGACGCCATCAACATTGTAGCTTGTTTACTTTTTAGACCCAGGGACAATGCTTCAACTGACTCCACTGTTTTCCTGAGCTGCATGTCAGTGACTCAACTCGCACTGTTCAGCGTGTCTGCTTTTAGGGAGCTTGTAATGGTTTCTGTCGTTTTCATTCTTGGAATTGTATTTTCACAAGGGAATCATCCTTTTGGACTAAAGCCTACTGCTTATGCCCAAACTAGATTTTATGTTTACTTTCAGTATTCTTCCAATGAGGGCGGATTTCTCAACTCCATTCTACTAAAGTAACAGCAGGGCAGGCTGAAGGGACGGGGAGCACAATAGATACTGAAGGCACGGAGATATTTCAGATCTTTTCCATGGATGACTACATTGAATTTCTGAGGACAGCCAGTAATGTTATGCTCACGTTGGATGTTTATATGTTCATAACAATTATCTTTTTCCTTTCTCTTGGTTTCTGCTAGGGTTGGCACGTTTGGTCCTGGTAATGTTTTACCATGAGATTTTGGCCACTTCCCATTACATTTTTTGAGCAGATTATGGTCAGCACAGGGGGTTTAGGGTATTTCTGACTTGGTTTTTCCATCTTGCACACGCCTCACTTCCAGAGCCTGTAGAGGCTATCTGCCATATATGTCCACACCTTTTTGTACAATTCATCTGCACTTTATTTGCTTCTATGAAGCCTTCTGAGGCCTTAGACCTGGAAGAACCTTGTAGATGATGGGGCCATTAAGACTTGCCCCTCCTCCTTTCTAGGACAATAGTAGAACAGTTTTCTAATGTAAGCCCACTGCCCCCCTCCTCAGGATATTCTGTCTTCAATCTCTTTCCTGCTGGCGTGCAGCACTTTGTAGAAATAATGGGCATTGGCATAGCCAATATGTCTCGCCTTTGGGACCTTATAAGTATTTAGTTATGCAGCACAATATCCTTACTGCAACAACATTAACTGTTGCATGGCTAAACACTTATAAGGTCCCAAAGGCGAGACCTATTGGCTATGCCAATGCTTGTTTGCATTGCTGTGGACAAACCTCTGATATATAGTCTCCTCCTGCACTATTAATCACATGGCATCCTTGCATTTTGAATTCATATGGACCGTGTCTGTTTAGTCCTGGTTCAAAGTATGGAAGCAAATGAGATGATTTATTGGACCCATATCAATATAGTCCTTAATGCTGTCACCCAGTAGCCAAAGTCCTATGCTCCTAGTTATGCGGTGGGTAGGGCTTCCTTAGGAAAATGTTGACTCATTTCAGCCCCACGTATTTTTTCAGTCTGGCTTCTTCAGGACTAGTCTAAGGACAAACGTTTTAACATCCAATTCCCCTATTCACGTAAACTAGTGGTATCGCATCTATGGAGGAACTAGTCCCTGCAAAGGTGAAAGCGAAGTCCGTTAGTGACCTACATAGATAAAAGTCACTAATGGCCTCTATTAATCCACTCATTGATCCAACCCTCAGGGAGTACTTCATGCTTCATTTTGATGTTGTCTCCCATACTCTCGAGGGTTTTAGGGAGAACCCCACACTTGTTGTGGCATAGGCTATGGAGGTGCATAAAATTACTCATTTAGCAATAATCCGCTTTACTACTTTGTTGCACAAGGCAAGTCAATGAAAATATAAAAGCACTTCTTAAATGTACCCGCTATTTCCAAGTGTAATTAAGACCCTTAGTGACAATCGTGTTGCGCGCATTTCCCGCCAGAAAGTCTAAATTGAATAGCAGAACAATTATTTCATGGGTTAGATTACATTCTGCTCAAACTTTCAGATTAACAGAGGTGATTGTTCTCCACACCATTTTGTCAGGTTCCATGTGTTCATTTAAAAAAAAATTAATTACACTGCGATTAATCTAGAGAGATTAATTACAACGTGATTAATGCGAAGCCCCTATGTTTTCCATTTGTTTTTGTATTAACATTTGATAAATTCTCTCCTCTTCATCCACAGTTCATTTCGTTTTGGCCTTTAGGTGGCCGCATTGTGCAATCTTCAGGCATTTAAAAAAAATCATTATTACATATATTTAGTACATCTGTAGATTTGCTGTGCCAAATGCTATTTATTAGGTCTCGACTATTCTATCCCGCAGGGATAGGCGAGTATAGTAGGCTGCTCGAATTCTCTACCAAGTGCGGATCACGCACAGTTCATGTGACCTATGCGCGTGCACAAACCAGCCACGCCACAAACCACCATTTGTGCCTCCCGTCACACTTCAATGCGGCCCCTCCCCAGCCCGCTGCTTCAGACTTCAAAGCAATGCGCTCCCGCCCCGACCCCCACAGCAATGCCAAGAGCTTGTTAATTCTCCTTGTGATAAAACCAGCCGCTGCGGCTAACACGTCACTCACAGCACCACTGAAAATGTCACACTTACCAAACCAAATCCTTGTCTGAGTAGTCAATGCTGCACCAGAGTCATGCTGGACATGGGCAATTAATATTCAATAATGCAGAGAGGTTCAGTAAGAGGGCCGCTCATCTGATTCTAGATTCTTAACTGCACAAATGGCTCTGTACCACAAACTGCTACCCCCACGCCTCCACTCTCCACGTTTGCACTCCTACTCTTCCCTACTCTCTAACACTACACCCTCTCACGCAGGCTCTACACACTTTCACTCGCTTTCCCTGCTCCTTCACCTGTCGGGCTCCTCTTCGTCCTCTCACATTTCTACCGGTTTACTCCCATCTTTCCGGCTTTCCCTTCCCATCTCCTCCCTCTGCCTCATCTCCCTGACCTGTCATTCGACGACCCCCTCCCACACAGCCCAAGCCTTCCATCCATCGTACTCGCTTGCTTCCTCCCACCTTCCTCACCCTTTAACAATGTCCTACCCTCCCAGGTATCTCCCACATGCTTTATCTTTTACACTCCCCCTCTCCTCATAACACACATGCTCTCCCCTCTTCATCGGCTCTTCTCTCCCTGTTACTTCTTCCCTTCCAACGCCTTCTCCTCTCTGTACCCACTCCTTCCCTCGGTCCCATGCCCCCTTCACACTCTGTCCCCCCCCCCCCATCTCTCCCTTTATTTCAGCCTACGCTGCCTCTTACTGCCCCGTCCTTGCCTTTCCGACCCGCTTTCTCCTTTCCTTTTTACCAACGCCCTCAGGGTGGATGATGTCGAAGGAAGGAACACTGCGCACCAAAAATAAAGACATTGTGTAAAACAGTACCATTTGAAGGTTGGCTAAAAATGTAGCAAACAAAAGGCGTGTGATAGCAAGAAGCATTGTGGCCAAGCTAAATGTCATACACGTACGTACTTAGAAACCATTCAGAATGGACACATTTCTGCAAGTGTGTTACTCTTTTCGACACCCATGGTGTCACCAGGGTACACTCTCTAGGCCGGCATACACTTAACTTCATCAGCTTAACACAGGGGCTAATGTAGGCCCCTGCAGTGGGCTTAATTTAAGCTAGTATCTGCCGGTACGCACATGGGTAAATGAAGAAAAAACCTCATACTTGATGGGAAATATAAAAACACCGAACATCCTGTTTGTCATTTCTAACAAGGCACAACTTTAAGAAGGATGTAATCACGTCCTTGGGCACTTCCTCTCGCTGAAATTAAAATGGTGTGACAACTCTTAACAGGAAGCAGACCAGCGCCGCCACTGTAACAGCAGGCAGACACAGCACTCCTCCCCAACTCTCAAAACACGTTTCTGCAGTAAACGTTATCTCCCTTCATTTGCTCTTCACCCGCTTACTTTTAATGGTCCCCCTATCTCCCTCCGACTCACTCCTCTACAAAATATATGGTACTCAAAGCGTAAATGTTTTGGGTGTGTTAATATGCATTAATGTTTATATCCTTAAAAGGCCCATGCCAAAACCATTCAACTATAAGGTGCCTAGTATCAAAATACAGGACACGGAGCATTAAAACATTATTTTTTTTAGCGACAAATTACCAAATGCTCTTTCCAACGGCACTATCCAAACACATGGCAGCAGTCCAGAAAGCAAGCACAATTTACTCTGCAGGAGGTCTATAAATGTACGCTGTTTACCGTGCATCTCTTCTTTTACAACTCATTTGAGTGTTTTTTGTGTCTACACTCCAGGCTGTCGGAGTTCTGTTAACCCAGGGGCTGGAGAGGGGCATAATTTTAGCCGGTGGTTACCGGTACGCACATGGGCAAATGCCATTAAAATATAACAGTTACTCCACTGTATGGTCTTAAATGTAAGGTTAGGTGGCTATGGGGGAGAGGAGTCACAAGTGCAGTGAAATAAACTTTCACTATTAGCTTTCGTGTGGCCGCGCTTGTTAAAGCATCCTACCCTACCCGTCCTTATCCCCTCTCCTTTGTGCCTCTTCCAAGAGCCAGCTGAAACGGGAGGAGATGCGCTTGTTTTCGAGGTGCAAATGGGTTCTATTTAAAGGCGGTGCTGTACACTGACTGTTCAGGTGTGCAGTGGGAGAGGTGACATTGTGTACACTGTTGCATCAGCCTTGAAAGTGTGCAGTGTTGAGTGTGCATGTGTTTGTTCAGTGACAATGCATACACTGTTGTTCCAAAGATGCCAGGGTGACAAGGGCTGCTATTGAGCATAGCGCTGTGAGGGGGGGGGGGGGGGTGAACAGCACTGTGGGTGTGCGCTGTATGCCCGGTGTTGTGAGGATCCTGATAGCGTGCACCTGTTCATCCTTTTAGGCTGCTTATTGCATTTGCTAAAAAATAAAAAGCATTACCCATTACCAGTGCAACAAGCCGCGCAGACTCCCACACCAATTGCCAGTGCAAAAAAAAAAAACAAGAGCGCTGAGAGTGAGGCAGCCCTTTATTTGTCCTGACACCAAGAGTATGAACTAAAATGTATTCGAGTCACTGACTTTAGAGCGGTCCCTTGGGCTTACTACTATCACACATAAAAAATAGGTCCAGCACATACAGCAACAGTGCAAGCTTCAATCATATAAACAATACTACAACACAGATGGCATTGCCTCTAACTACTCGCACACATAGAACAGGTCCAACACAGGCAGCAGCAATGCAAGCTTCCATCATATAAAAAATAGTACAACACCAATAGGATCATCTCAAAATACTCTCACATATAGAACAAGTACAGCACACACAGCACTCACTCTATCGCCCTCCCTCTATCTATTTATCCCCCTGCCTCTATTTATTGCCCTCCCTCTATCTATCGCCCTCCCTCCCTCTATCGCCCTCCCTCCCTCTATCGCCCTCTATCGCCCTCCCTCTCTTCCACCCACCTCCTTCTCTAACTCCCTGTTCTCTTCTCTTCTCCCGTGGTGATCTGATGCTCTCTTCCAACCTGCCTCCTTCTTTAACTCCCTGTTTTCATCTCCTGTGCTAATCTGCTGTTCTCTTCCACCCGCCTCCTTCTCAAACTCCCTGTTCACTTCTCTTCTCCAGAGCTAATTTTCTGCTCTCTTCAAACCGCCTCCTTCTCTAACTCCCTGTTCTCTTCTCTCATGCTGTTTTGCTGCTCTCTTCCACCCCACCTCCTTCCTTAACTCCCTGTTCTCTTCTCCTTTGCTGATCTGCTGCTCTCTTCCACCCACCTCCTTCTCTAATTCCTTGTTCTCTTCTCTTCTCCCGTACCGATCTGCTGCTCTCTTCTACCGCCTCCTTCTCTAGCTCCCTGTTCTCTTCTCTTGTGCCGATCTGCTGTTCTCTTCCACCCGCCTCCTTTTTTTACTCCCTGTTCTCTTCTCCTGTGCTGATCTGCTGCTCTCTTCCACCCCGCCTCCTTCTTTAACTCCCTATTCTTTTCTCCTGTGCTCATCTGCTGCTCTCTTCCACCCCGCCTCTTTCTTTAACTCCGTTATTTTCTCCCATGCTGATCTGCTGCTCTCTTCCACCCGCCTACTTCTTTAACTCCCTGTTCTTTTCTCCCGTGCTGATCTGCTGTTCTCTTCCACCCGCTTCCTTCTTTAACTCCGTTATCTTCTCCTGTGCTGATCTGCTGCTCTCTTCCACCCCACCTATTTCTTTAACTCCCTGTTCTCTTCTCCTGTGCTGATCTGCTGCTCTCTTCCACCCGCCTCCTTCTTTAACTCCCTGTTCTGTTCTCCCATGTAGATCTTCTGCTTTCTTCCACCCCGTCCCCTTCTCCAACTCCCTGTTCTCTTCTCCCGCACTGATCTGCTGTTCCCTTCCACCGCCTCCTTTTCTAACTCCCTGTTTTCTTCTCCCGTGCTGATCTGCTGCTCTCTTCCACATACATCCTTCTCTAACCGCACACACATATATACAACCATGCACACACACCCACACAACCACACACACAACCACACACACCCAAACACCCACACACCCACAACCACACCCAACCACAACCCCACACCCAACCCCAACCACAACCCCACACCCAACCACAACCCCACACCCAACCACAACCCCACACCCAACCACAACCCCACACACAACCACACACACAGCCACATACAGTCACACACACCTACAACCACACACAGCCACACCCACACAACCACACCCAACCACACACACACACATACAACCACAAACAGCCAATCACACACAACACATACACACACCCACACAACCACACACACAACCACACACACAACCACACACACACCCACACCCACAACCACACACACAACCACACACACACACAACCATACACTCCCAACCACACACAACCCCACCACACACAACCACACACACACATACAACCGTACACACAACCACACCCACAACCACACACACATAACCACACACATCTATCGCCCTCACTCCATCTATCGCCCTCACTCCATCTATCGCCCTCACTCCATCTATCGCCCTCACTCCATCTATCGCCCTCACTCCATCTATCGCCCTCACTCCATCTACCGCCCTCACTCCATCTACCGCCCTCACTCCATCTACCGCCCTCACTCCATCTACCGCCCTCACTCCATCTACCGCCCTCACTCCATCTACCGCCCTCACTCTATCTACCGCCCTCACTCTATCACCATCATTCTATCTATCGATCGCCCTCACTCTATTTATCTTTCGCCCTCACTCTATTTATCTTTCGCCCTCACTCTATTTATCTTTCGCCCTCACTCTACTTATCTATCTATCGCCCTCACTCTATTTATCTATCGCCCTCACTGTATCTATCTATCTATCTATCTATCTATCGCCCTCACTGTATCTATCTATCTATCTATCGCCCTCACTCTATCTGCCTATCACCCTCACTATCTGCCTATCGCCCTCACTCTATCTGCCTATCGCCCTCACTCTATCTGCCTATCGCCCTCACTCTATCTGCCTATCGCCCTCACTCTATCTGCCTATCGCCCTCACTCTATCTGCCTATCGCCCTCACTCTATCTGCCTATCGCCCTCACTCTATCTGCCTATCGCCCTCACTCTATCTGCCTATCGCCCTCACTCTATCTGCCTATCGCCCTCACTCTATCTGCCTATCGCCCTTACTCTATTTATCTATCGCCCTCACTCTATTGATCTATCTATCGCCCTCACTCTATTGATCTATCTATCGCCCTCACTCTATTTATCTATCTATCGCCCTCACTCTATTTATCTATCTATCGCCCTCACTCTATTTATCTATCTATCGCCCTCACTCTATCTATCGCACCACCACAGCATCACTCAGGGGCACCACAACATCACTATGCGCTACAACAGCATCACTGAACGCCACAGCATCACTCGTCGCCACCACAACATCACTCAGCGCCACCACAACATCAGTCTGTGCAACCATTCAACAACAACTGGTTCAAATATGTTCTCTCAATGTTTCAAGCTTAATTACAAATGTCACAAAAAAATGTTAATATTTCACTTCTTTTCTTGGATTTTCGTCACAATAAAATACACTAAACATAATCTTCACAAAAGTTATTTACAAAAGTTTAAGCTATTGCCCTTATAAATTACAATAACTTTTATTTAAGTATTCATTATTTAAAAAAATTAAAGCCATTGTTATTTGTAATATCAATACATCTAAGTCACGTAAATACAAAACATGTTGCATTACAAATGCTATAGGTGTCACATTTGCAAAAGTTAAAAAATTTGGCATTGTAAATGACAAAGCTATTAATTTAGCTTTTTTCAAAACCAACACATTAATAAAAAATGTGTCATTTACAAGACCAATTGCTCAAACTTTCCTAATGCGAGACCTATTACATTGCAAATGCTTGTTTTTCCATTGTTGTGTGGCGAGGAGCCAAGACCCAGTCGAGAGAGCCTCAGATTTGTCAGGATATCCACCCACTCCAACAAGTGCCATATATAACTTATTACATTCTTCCCACTTTTTTTATGTTGTTATGTTACATAGATTTGTACAGCGCTGCTAATCACCCGGTATGGTATCCAGGCACTGGAGAATGCGATAAGTCCTGGAACTGAGGGTGTAGGGAGTCAGTCCCAGAGAATTCGTTGAAGAGCAGGTCTTCAGCTTATTGCGGTACATACGGTTTAGGCCATACTGTTTGTGTATCTACATCAGTGCTTTACAGGGGCTGGTACTGAGTACCGGCACTTTTTATTTTTACCAAGCCGAGGACCAGCACTTCTCCACTGTCAAGGAGAGTACCGGTACTCAGGCTCAGACTGATAAGGTGGGCACTGAACTGTTGTCTGAGGGCCAGCTGAGTGATGGTTTTGTGGCAGCATGTTGCTGTCTGTCTGTATTATTCAGTTGTGGCAAGCTGCCTGATGGGGCCTGAACGACCTATTGGAGGCCTGCCTCTGGGTCGTCTTGTTAGTGTTTGTAACATTGGCAAGGGCCAATGGATGAGTAGCCGGGGAGGAACGCAGGTACAAAGGGCCATTTTCACCCATTGGCCTCCCATTGGGGTCTGATTGTCTTTCTCCTCTCTCACTTGCCCCTGCAAATTAACCCCCCACCCCGCCTGCCTGTTGGGAAATTGAGTCCATGTTGGGCGGGGATGAGGTGGTAGCCTCCCTGGTGCCCAGGTGAGGTGGGAGGAGTTCAACTGACCTATCCATTGGAGGCCAGTATTGTTCTATTCCTGAGCTTTACCCTGCTGTCCTCTGCATATGCTCGGGACCCTGTAGTGCTCACTGTCTGCCACTGCAAGCTCTCTGGCCGTGGGGCCATCTGCCGAGAGGAGGGAAAATGGGGGTGAGTGAAGGTGAAGAGTGAGGGGGGAAGTGTCTGTTTGAGAGGAACAGAATCTTGACGTATTTGAAAAAAAATGCGAGGAATGCTTGTTTGTGTGTGTGTGTGCACTCTTGAATATAAAAGGATTGCGCCAAATGCAAGCAAGTAGGAACATTAGAACTATTATGATATTAAGAAGCTGCAAATATTACAAAACAAGGAAACATGAACATTTGGTGTTTAGCCTTCATTTTGTGTAACGAGTTACCATATTTTGTTTGGATTGATACATTTCTCACGCTTTGTTCTGTCCCCCAACTGATGTAAGTGTGCCAGATTCTCTCTCGCCCTAGAGATTATTAGTCTAAAAGTACCGTTGATGGCTTGGCACATTCAGGGTTTTATCTGTTAATCTGCACATATGGAAAGTTTGAGACCACTATCTAGGGAAATGCAAGGGCAAAATGAATACTCAATAGAACTGTTGTTGTATCATCATGTCTCGCTCGGCCTCTAACCCCGCCCACTAGCCACGCCCCTAGCTCAATTTAATGAGTACCTGTTTTTATTTTTCCCATTTAAAGCACGGATCTACATTAGTTGCAGAAACGTGTATTCAAGCAAAATGAGAGCACCATATCATTGCATAAAGAAACAGAGTGAATCAGTAATGGTCTAGGTCCAGATTACACAGAATAAATAATAGATAGCTGTTTAATATCCTCTAATATAGCTATCGAGTGGTTCTGGTGACATCATAAACCACGAGGTAGAATGCAGTGTTGCTTGTAAATGTCATCCTAACCACAAGATGGCAGTATAGGACCATATTACACGTTAACCTTTCTGTATTAATATGTTTATCACATGTTTATTTGTGATAGCTGAAGTGTAGATAAAAATGGGCTCTGAGTTGGATTGAAATGTTTGTTTTATTTATTTATTACCTCTAATGAATAAATTATTGGCGCAAAAAACGATAATGGTGAAGCCTCGCAGGTTTATGCAAGTATGGTGTTCACCCCCCAAAAAAAATTCCATCACAAATGGGTGAAATTAATATTGAAAGTGAATGTGCGATATAATTTCCTCTTTTTGCTGCCTAAATTAGCTAATATTGTCACATAATCCTAGTGGCCCTGAGAACGATAAGGATGTGCCTAGCGATTTAGGGTCTCTCATTAATAGAACAGAATACTTAATGCGCATTGAACTGTGAAATGTTTCCCATATTTCATGGTTGGCTCCCTGTGAAAAATGGGTTTTATATCACTACTTCTCCAGTATTAGGGGTGTCTTTCATAGATTCACATGCCTGAATCATTCCCCGTCGCCGGAGTGGGAGTCCACGGTACATAAAAAAGCAGTAATATGCCATTTGTACATAGCAAATAACAGTTATACCCAACCAGGAAGTAAAGTAGCCCCAGCTACCCTGGAAAAAACTTTCACATTAGTGACTATCCAAGTCATTATGTATAGACCAAACTGCAGCCAATCAGGCCACAGCTCCCACCAGAATCCTCTCCCCAGAGACCCAGGCTCTCAGATTTTTACCGCACGTCGTGTGATAGGGAGTCTCTCTGAGCTCTGCTCAGTTTTTTTCTCTACTTCTGAAAGTTTTCACTTTCTAACATGTCTAAATCAAAGTCCCTGTTCAGGGCCTGTGAATCCTGCGGAAAAGCAAGGCTGTTTAAGGAGGATCCGCATACTCTCTGCATCTACTGTTTGTACCCTGATCATCAAGCTAAGGAGTGCAAGATTTGTCGTACCTTTCCTCAGAAGACCCTCAGGGACAGAGAGAGTCGCCTGCTGCTGTGGATACAGCAGATTAAAGACAAGGATATCCCACTCTCGGAGGTAGGAAGTTTGGCCTCAGGGTCTTCTATGGGATCTAGAAAAAGGATGGCTGAGGGTAAGGTGACTACTCCTTAGGCTAAGGTGGCAAGAAAGGCCCAGCTCACCATGGACGCTGGTGAGCCTTCTACCTCAAAAATGAAAAAATCCTCTGAGAAATCTGTGAGGCCACCAGAATCAAAAAAGACTGTCTTTATTGTCACCTCAGAGGCCTGTAACCAAGGCAGCGACTACTCTGCCGGTTTCCTGTCAGACAGCCACTGCAGTGACTTCTACTATGACTTTTTCCTCACCAAAACCTTCTTTGGTGATGTCCTCAGCGTCCTCTCCAACTTTTGTTCATGTCCAGATTCGTCCCATCTCGTCGACGAAAAAAGTCACACCTCCCGTCGACGAGCCTCCGTCGACGAAGCACATATCAGCGCCGACAAGAAGCTTGCCGTCGACGACAGCTTTACCGTCGACGAAGAAGACCTTACCGTCGACGACGACATCGTCGACGAAGCTGCCGTCGACGATCCCATCGTCGACGAGGAAGACCCCGTCGACGACCCCGTCGACAAAGTCGTCGTCGACGGTCTCGTCGACGAAGAAAATAGTTCCGTCGACGGCCCCGTCGACGAAGAAAGTAGTCCCGTCGACGATCCCGTCGTCGACGACGAAATCCATCTCGTCGACGAAGACTAAACAGCCACAGTCGTCGACGGAGCAATTATCGTCGACGAGTGCATCGTTGACGACGAAGTCTTAGCCACAAGAAACAGAATTACCAGTGGCTCAACAGAATCCAACGACACCTAAGCTGTCATCTTGCACAGATATCCAAGTCTGGTCAGCAAGAAGCAATGTGATACCGCTGCCATCTCCAGCCACCACTGCGGCACTATTACAAAAGCGTTCATCACAGTCCGCATCTATGTCGCCACTAAAGATGGCAGACAGGCTCTTGGATTCTGAGGAAGAGGAATCTGGTGATGAATTATTTCAAGCAGCTAAGAGCCCATCTGACTTGCGTATACTAGTAAAAGATCAGGAGGAAGAGGAGCAAGTGACACAACCGCCTAGGTTGGAGACTGAACCAACACCAGGGATGCAAATGCCTATGGAACTTTTCCAAAATTTGCAGTATATGTTGAGCGATTATTATCGCCGTTTTCCGCCTTCAGAGTCTGGCGAATCACAAATCTCTTCTCCACAGCCTCGAGTAACCCCAAATCCAATGACTACTATGACAGAAGAAACGGAGCATGCCCCATCAACACCGGTGCCCTACCACCAAACGGAGGATGAGAATACTGATGAGGAAGCTCAGGAAGAAGGTGAATTAGATAAAACGGACTCGTCGGAGTATGAAGATTATCAAGCTGACACACCTTCTCCAGATGAACAACCAAAGGCTGAGTCACCACCGGTGGATATTGCAAATTTCCATAGGATTATGGACAAAGCAACTAAGAGATTTCTCATTACCGTGGAGACTAAACAGGACGAATGTTTCCTGTACGACTTTAAGAGTTTGTCTCAGAGGCAAAGTTGGTGTATTCCTATTATAGACTTTATTTGGAAAGAAGGTCTAAAGATCATGGCCACGCCAAATTCTTTACCTGCGGTTTTACCGCGAGTGGATAAGAAGTACAGGGCACCAGCTGCTTCACCTGCTTGCCTGATCGGCCAGGCCAAGACGGAGTCAGTCATTGCGCAAGCAGCTCAAAAGAGAGCAAAGAACCCGTCATCTCAGATCTCCACTCCTACGGACAGAGACGGGAGGCAACTCGATACCATTGGAAAAAAGGTATCGACTATTGCAGCGACCACAGTTAGGGCTGCTAATTCGCTGGCAATTCTCGGCAGGTATGATAGGCAAATGTGGTCAGACATATCGCCATACATTCAAAAACTGCCTGAACCAGACCGGACCGAAGCCATAAAAATTCTGCAGGAAGGGGAGTGTGCTTCGTCGGAGATCATTGATGCTGCAGTGGACGTAGCAGCTACAGGATTCATACAGTTGGCAGGAGCTGCAGTCCTTAGAAGAGAGGGATGGTTGAAATCTACATCCTTTAGGCAGGAGGTGCAAGCCAAGGTGCTCAACATGGCTTATGATGGCGAGTACCTATTCGGCTCGCATGTGGATGAGGCTTTGCAGGCTATAAAAAAGGATACAGAAACTGCACGATCCTTGGGAACTCTGCAGTATCGGAAATCTTCCTTTCGTGGTGCTAGAGGAAGAGGTAACTTCACAAATAGAGGAGGATATTACCAACAACGATCATACACGAACAACCAAAATGTCCAGGAGGTACCAGCCATATAAGCAACAACCTTATGGCCGGGGGCGTGGCTTGGCAGCCGATGGAAGAAGACGTGTGAGCGCTGAGCTCCGTGTCGGCCTCCCCATTAATCCTGGCGATAACCATCCTGGTGGCTTTGAAGCCCTGATCTTGCCCGCGTCTCCTCCCGCACACCTGGGGGCCTGCTCGGAGGCGGTGGGCGCGAGTCCGCAGCTGCGGGGAGCCCGTGCCGCGCCTGGGACTTGGTGGGCGGCGCCGGCCATCTTGCGGCCTGGACGATTGGCCGCCTCCCCGGCCTGGCGTGCTCAGGAGGCCGGCTCGCGGTGGTGTCTGGCCGGCCGCCGGCGGCCACGAAGACCGGAGCCCTGAATCTCCGAGCTCACCGCGGCGGCGGAGCCTGGGCCGCTTTGCCGCAAACTGTCTGCGGGAGCACGGCGGGGACGCCTGCGGGTGAGGAATCCTGTTGCAACCCTCGGCCCTGGGGGCCTGCTACACGCCGAGGGCAGAGCACGAGATTGGGATAGGGCCTGTCCCTGCACAGCCTACCGGAATCGCGGCTGACCGGCGCTGGCCCCCCTGACAACTTGACATTGGGAGACCCCGCTGTGCGCCGGCTGCGGAGCGCAGACTTGAGGTAAGGCCCGGCCCTGCGCGGCCTGACGGAGTGAAAGCGGACCGGCGCTGGCCCCTGGCCCCTGGCCACGCGTCGTCAGGGGGTCCTGCTGGGCGCCGATCGCGGAGCCCGGGATTGGGGTAGGGCCAGACCCTGTGCAGCCTGCCGGGGTTGAGACGGACCAGCGCTGACCCCTGACCGCTTGCCATCGAGGGACCCTGTTGACGCCGGAGGGCCTGCTGACCGGACACTGAGGACGTCCAGGGGGACCTGTTTCTTGGAGCCCAGTTGACGGCGGCAACGGTGCCGGGTGTGATACTCCCTGGCCCTCACGTAGCTGGGACCTTGGGAGACCGTCCCTGACGCCATTTTGGACTAGTGGCTGTGGACATCGCTTCTGGACTCGGAGGAGCGGCGCGTTCGGTGGGCTCCTCGTGCTCGGCGGACAGCAAAGCGGAGAGTGATGACCAGGTGCTGCTAGGGAGCTGCTGGTGTTGGGGAGCCGGCGGACGTGCGGCGCGGGGAGTGACCCCGGGGCTCGCGGCCTGGAGAGTTGGACTTGGTGGAGGACGCCGACCCTGTTGCTGCGGAGGCGAGACACGACCATCTCCATGGGGAAACGCCCGAAACCCCCCCCAGATGCTACTGGGGGGGGCGACGGATGACCGGGGCTCAACTCTGGACATTGACCCGGCGGCGGGTCTGCCGCAAAGCCAGCTGGAGCAGATCCTGAAGGCCATCGCCGACACCAGGGAGGCCCTGCACCATGACATCGGGCAAGTGTCCACGAGACTGAGCTTATTGCGTGCGGACCACGGCAAGTTAGCAGATCGGGTCAAGCAGACCGAGATCCGGATTGATGCACTGGAACCCGTGTCGAAAGCAACGGACACCCTGATGGGGGAGCTGCAGCAACGGGTGCAACTACTGGAGCAACGGGCGGAGGATGCCGAAGGGCACAATCGCCGCAACAACATTCGCGTGGTGGGCCTGCCGGAGAAGATTGAGGGGACAGACATGTTGGGCTATCTGGAGGCCTGGCTGCGAGACGTGGTTGTCACGGAAGGGCTATCGCCGTTCTACACTCTAGAGCGTGCTCACCGCGTGCCGGCTCGTCCCCCGGCCGAGGGCCGGCCCCCTCGCCCGGTGGTGGCGCGGTTGCTGCACTACAGAGATCGGGACCTCATCCTTCAAAAAGCGCGAGCTCTGGGGCCCTATAAGGTGGACAACGCCCAGGTCTCCATATATCCGGACTACTCCTTGGAAGTCCAGAGACAGCGGTCGACTTTTCTGGCGGTCAAGAAGGCACTTCGGGAGGAGGGCATCCGCTACTCTCTCCTGTTCCCAGCCCGCCTGCGGATCATGCTGGATGGCAAATCTTCCTTCTACGACACCCCCGACGACGTTTGGAACTGGCTGGAGTTATACAAGACCGGCGCGGATGCACTTCACGCGCCTGGGGAACGACGGAGGGCACCGCCGAGACCTAGGCGGAATAGGAGACACAAGAAACGGCCACCGAACGTTCGGACACCTTCGATCTCGCAAACTGAGCTGGAGCGCAGAGATGCCCTCCGGGCGGTCTCCACCATCTCCCAGACAATGGGCCCCGCATCGGCTGTGGAGTCGGGCTCCCGGGGGGGCACTGACGAGGGGACTTCGGAGGAGTCGGCGGCTGGAGGCCCCGCGCCACCCCATGTCACACCTGGGACTGCTGATGGTTTGCTGGACGAATGAGGCTAATGCTCCCCTGCAGTGGTATTGTATAAACTGATGTGTTCCTGCTCTGGGTTTGGGTTGGTGGCGTCATTGACCTGTTGGGCCTGGAACTGGTATTGGGCGGCCAACTTTTGAGGTGGTAACTGTCTTATTCGAGGAGGAGATGCGGGACACGTAGGGCACGTTGGGGAGGTCTGACTGGGAGGAGTGTGCTGTTCACGGTCTGTTGGAAGAGGCGACAGGCCACCCCCTCCTATCTCACACCTACTGTGGGACTCTGGTAGTTACCAAAGACTGTTCCTTTTGGGAGTTCATCATTTGGATGGGTTTCTGCTGTTTGGGACCTATTCTGGAGAGGGGTGGGGCATGGGGTTGTTGGGGAATGTTAGGGAATGTCGGGGTTTTGGTCTTGGGGAGTAGCCAGTGTGCACACAATGCTTGCTTTCGTTGGGACAGTGTTTATTGTCGGGAATGGGGACCCTCCTTGAACTGAAGTGTGTGACCTGGAATGTGAGGGGTCTGAATTCCATGTTGAAACGTCACAGGGTTCACGCCCAGCTTGTCCGCAGGGGGGTTCAGGTTGCCTTCCTGCAGGAGACTCACATTGATCAAACTGAGGGGCGGGCTCTGCAGCGCAGATGGCGGGGGCATATGTTTTACACTACCTACTCGGCCTTTGCAAGGGGGGCTTTGATCTGGGTATGGGCGGTGTAGGAGAGTAGGGTCTGCAATCCTATGATCACCCAGATTTTTGCTTTTTGCTGCACTGGTTTACGACTTTCCCTGGCTGTGGGCCTGCTAATCAGACCCACAGCCTAGCTGTTCTCTCTATCCAAATTGTACCCAGGTACTGAATTGGCACTGGGCCCTCTCCAAGTCCCTGTACCCAGGGCTGAGGTGCACCCAGAAGTCTCCCAGGGGCTGAAGCACGTATTGTGCCACCCCTGGATTGACTACCTAAATCTGACACAACTGGCTGCACGACAGCTGGGGCAAGGTGGTGTACTCACCCTTTGCTTTAGATATAGTATACCTATATCTAACCCTAAAATGGACACACAGATCTCCTATCAGTCACTCCTATGGCAGGCCTTAACAATCCTGAAGGCAGAGTGCTTGGAATCGTGTGAGATGGTGCTCTGGCATGAGCTGAGCCTGTCTGCGGCTTTCGGGATCTATCCCTTAGCCGTTTCCATGATATCGCATACCATATACTCTTAAGTGCATTATAATCCTCGCGGTTATGTGCCAACTCTGGTATCGCTTTATCAAAACATGTCGAGTAAGGTGTCATACGAATTGGAATACTAACCCCTCGCCAATTCTGGCGACGGGGTTAGCATTCCACCCTTCTAGAGGGACACGACATGCCTGTAACCTATAACCCGGTTAAAAGTCAGACAGAGCCTTAGCATCCACAAAATGGATGCTGCCACCGAGACACAAGTCTGCCCTCCTGCTGCTGGGAGTCCTCCCAGAGCAGGAGATAAGGACAAAGGGTTTCCTGCCAGGGGCGGTGCCAGCACCGTCCCAGACAGGGTTTTGTGTATTGTAGGTAGGCAGGGCTTTAGAGGAAGGTGACTGCAAGTAGCACCCCGGTGCTCACTGTGCATAGGCCGGCTTGAACCAGTTCCAGGGTCACTCCAGACCCTGTGCTGGGGAAAAGCCCGCCAAGGAAGTGGGTGTAACCACCCCCCTCCTAGTCCCACCCCTAGGGCAGGACTTAGTCGCGTGCCAGCCCCTTTTTACAGGATAAAGGTAGAGACTGGCCCCCTTCCAAATCAGATCATCTTTGAATCCTGAAACTACTTTCTGCGAAAGGAACTCAAGACTTCTTCCTAAGATTTCTCCCTTGTGACTAAGGAGTAGTCACCCTGCACCCGCAGGCACCATCTACAGAACACTGCGGTCTGCTGCGCGTCCTTCCTCCGGAATCCGACTGCCCAGCTCGACGAGACCCGGCTTCCCTGGCACCTCTGACCTCTACCCACCTCTACAGCACAGCTGAGAACCGTGGGTGCGACGAGACCTCGAGGGACCGGCCATCTTCCAGACTGCACGACTTCTGCACAGCAAGCCCGCCGAGTATTCCACTGGTGAGTGCTTTGGGGTCCGAGAAGCCCCGACTCTGAGCAGCTCCAGCTCCGAAGTGCAGCCCCCCAGCATCTCCACGATCTGCGTGGGGCCCTTCTGCTTTCCGCTGCTCACCGCGTTGTTTGGCTACTAGCCCGTTGGCTTGTGGCCTTCCTGACGACGCCCGACGACATTTCTGCTGCTGGTCTGGTTGCTCCAGACTGGCCCTTGCTCCCTCCCAGAAGAGGAGCACCCCGGACCCTCCTGGTCCACTCAAGACGCCATTTGGAGTCCACCGCGTGGGCTTGAATTAGCCAAGGCTTGTTGCCCAATCCTGGGTAACTTCGACGCCAACGACTTCATCCTTCGTGGGACAGCTCGCACCTCCATCCTGGTCGCCGACAACGCCTCCTGGTCCGAGAGACTGCAGAGCCCAGCAGCGCCCACTCACCTGACTGCGGTGACTTCGCCCGGTGCCATCCTGGTGCCCACTTAATCACTGGCTAGTGATTCAAGAACTTGGTCCCCTCTGCTTTCAGGTTTCTTCTTCCTTGATCCAGGCTTGGATCCATCGAACTTTCCTTCACTGGTCGCCTGCCAGCAACTTCTTCCTTCCAGGCTCCCGGTCCGGCAACGAGATCCCCGACGTCTTTTCAGGCCTATGCAGCTGCAGCCCCTGGGCTAGGTAACTTCGGCACTCCGGTGTCCCAGCATAGCCTCACTATCCAAGGGTCAGGATCCACTGTCGTTTTCTTCCTACCAGGTCGGGTTCGCCCGTGAACACTAACTTTGCCTTTACTAGCCTCCATAGACTTTGTCCCGCATCCCGCGTGAGAGTGCACACTCTGCACCCGAGTCCCCTGGGCCTCCTAGTAGTAATCTAACGATTCCCTAGTCCAGTCCGAGCGATTCCAAAGCCTATTAGAACTGTTACTTACCTGCTAGTAATTCGCATTCCACTTTTAGCGTATATGGTTTTTCGTGCCCCTCGGGCATTTGTGTAACGTGCTAACTTAAAAGTATTTTCGTAAGAGTTTTGTTGTGTGCTTAGCACCCTGTCCTCATAAAGAGTACAGGGTTGTTGTGATTCTAATAAATACATTGTTTATTTTCATAACACTTGTGTGGTGTCCTTTCACTGGGTGTTCAAGGGGTAATGTGATGGTAAAACAGCTGGCTTAACACGCCCTCTAGAGTCTTAGCCTTAGACTGCTCGTATCCATGCTACTAGGATAGCTGGTCTATAAGGTTGACTTACAACCAATCATCAATAAGGGTTGTTTGGACTGATATATAGTGATCACTAGAATAGTGAGCACTGCACATCAGGCCAACTTCTCACATTGGTGAGCAGCGGTTGGGATTTGAGCTTGCTGTTGTTTTACCACACATGCCCTAAGAATATCTTGTGAAAGATCACATAAGTACTAAAGGTACATATAACTTAGCTTAGAATACTCTGAGTTCTACTGAACCAGCTGTTGTAGCTCCTAGGGCCTAGCACACCCTAAACTACAACTCTAGCAAGGGATCAGTAGGCAAACATATAGTGTAGGTAAGTGCACCACTTACACCTCACTAGAAAAGCATGTCGACTCAGGGGGACTCTGCTGAGACTCCCCTGGTCAGTGTTGACCCTCCACAGGTCACTTCAAGATATGCAGCTCTCAATTTTCAGGAGATGAGGCAACTCTGTGTCTCCAGAAAACTGAAACAGGGGTCTAACCCCACCCTACCCTTTCTGATAGGTCTCTTAGAGACATATGATGCCAGAAAGCTCTCTCAGTTACATGAGAGCATGCCAGCCTTAGAGGGAACCTCTGGGGATCCAGACCTCCCCAACACTGATTCAGCAGTTGAGGAGGAGGATGAGGAGGTACTCTCTGGGGATGAGGTAGACAAGGGTCTTGAGGTAGTCAGAAGGCTAACTAGGACCAACTTAGACTTACTTGGGCTAGGATCTGGGGGCCCCCCAGTACTAACCCGAAGTGGGCCTAACCTTGGAGTTAGGAGAGATAGATCTCTTTCTAGGGACTCCAATAGATCTCTGCACTCTAATGCCTCTTCTCAGGGGAGAAGGAATCCTCCACAGAGGAGATTTACTTCCCCTCAGAGAAAGGAGCATGAAGCTAGGATGAGACAAGCTGAACTGAGGATTGAAAGGGAAGAAATTGCCCTGGCCAAAGAGAAGCTTGCCCTGGCAAGAGAGCAGCAGATGAGTGGGCTAGCTCCCACTGGTGGCAGCAATCTCCCAAGAGATAGAGAGAAGGGTTTAGATACTAAACACCTGACTAAAATAGTGCCCCCCTTTAAGCAAGGGGATGACATCCAGAAATGGATGGCTGCTCTGGAGAGGGCCTGCACTGTGCAGAACATTCCCCAGAGTCAGTGGGCAGCTATACTGTGGCTCTCCTTTGATGGTAAAGGAAGAGATAAGCTCCTCACTACAAGAGTGGAGGATGCTAACAATTACCAGGTCCTGAAAAATACACTGGTTGATGGGTTTGGTTTAACCACTGAGCAGTACAGGTTGCTGTTCAGAGACACCCAGAAAACTCAGTCTCAGGACTGGTCTGATTTTGTGGATTGTGCCACTAAGGCTTTGGAGGGCTGGTTGCTGGGTAGCAAGGTTACAGATTACACAGGATTGTATAATCTAATGATGAGAGAACAAATTTTGAACAATTGTCAGAACCAGTTGCTGCACCAGCACCTTGTTGATTCAGATCTGACCTCTCCCCAAGAATTGGGAAAGAAGGCAGACAAATGGGTCAGGACAAGGATCAAGCAGAACCAGAACCAGAACCAGGGTGGTCAGAAGAAAGCAGACCAGAAGGGTAATGTTAAGAATGAGCAAAATGACCAGAAGTCTTCACCAGGTCCCCAACAAACCAAAGAGGGTGGGGGTCAGGCTTCCCAGAAGAAGAAGACTCAAGAAGGCCAGTCAAAAAGGTGGTGCCAGTACTGCAAAAGTAAATCTCACTGGTTTAGTGAGTGCACCAAAAGAGGAGGAGGACAAACTCCTGCCACTACAGCTCCTAAAGCAACTGCACCCCCTAGTACAGTCAGTAGTGGTAGTGTCACTCCCAAGGCATTAGTTGGGTTAACCTTGGGTACTGAGGGGTCTGACAACTTAGTTGGCACACTCACTCAGGCTGTCCTTGTCTGTACAGGGGATATGGATATGTCCCCTGAAATAAGTCCCAATACTTTGGGCAAATACAGGCAGACACCTTTGATTAATGGCAAAATGGCTCAGGCCTATAGGGACACTTGTGCCAGTGTCACCATGGTGACACCTAACTTTGTGGACCCTGGACAGATCATGCCAGGTACTGATTTCCTGGTGACCAATGCCAGCAATGTCACTACTAGTCATAGTGTGGCAATTGTAGCTTTCTCCTGGGGTGGAGTGAAGGGACAAAAGAAAGTTGTAGTCAGTTCAGACCTCCCAGTTGATTGTTTGTTGGGCAATGATTTGGAGTCATCACAATGGTCAGAAGTGGAGCAGAGGACTCACATGGAGATGTTAGGCTTGCCAGCACATGTGCTTGCTGTGACTAGGTCACAGGCCAGAAGATGCCCCACTGAACAGGTGCTGGATCCTGAAATTATGGACCAGACACCTCCCAAGAAGAAGAGCAGTAAGGGTAAGGCTTTGCCTTCCCCCTTGCCCCAGGTTGAGGATCAAGTCTCTGAGGAGGCTGATCTAGCAGAGCTGAGGGAAACTGAGCCTAAAGAGCTTGAACTTGATCAAGTTGAGTTTCTGGGCTCAGGGGGACCCTCCAGAGCAGACCTGGGGAAGGAACAGTTGAGCTGCCCTTCCCTTGAACCCCTCAGACAGCAGGCTGCTGCTGAGGCTGCAGGGAATGCCACAGGTGCCCACAGGGTATACTGGGAAGATGGACTCCTGTACTCTGAGTCAAGAGACCCCAAGCCTGGTGCAACCAGGAGGCTGGTCATCCCCTTGTCTCTGAGAGGTTTCCTTCTCACCTTGGCCCATGAGATTCCCCTTGCAGGTCATTTAGGTCAGACAAAGACTTGGGACAGGCTTGTCTCACACTTTCACTGGCCCCATATGAATGAGAATACCAAGGAATACTACGGACCTATTTGCCAGTAAAGGGGGGGAGGGGGGTAGGAGACCGAGGGGGGGTAGGGTGGGTTTAGGGGGTAAGAAAAGGGTGGAAAACATAAAAATACAAGGTGACGTAGGGGCTGAGAAACAGCACAGGAACTCACAATTCAGCGCGCAGGGAGCTGAAATAATACAGTACGCACTAAACGTAAAATGGCACATAGTTGACAAATATCAGATTGCACGGTTGGCCAAATCCTATGATGTATTTTAATGTGTTGTAGAATCGCTACTATTAACATCTGTGGTCTGAATGAAGCCGGTAAAAGATTAAGGGTTGCGGCATTACTTAGGACACTACAATTGGATCTGGTCTGCCTTCAAGAGACTCACGTTGAAGCCAATAAAAGCTATTTGTTAGAGCAATTAGGTTTTTCTCTTCTGGCACATTCTAAGCAGGGTACCAAACATAGGGGGGTGGCAGTATTAGGGAGACCCAGTGATGTAGAGGTAATAAAGAAGAAGGAGGATCAATGGGGTAGATGGGTGATACTAGAAATCAGGTTTAAGGGGGAGAGGTGCACTATAGTTTCCGTGTATGGATCTACAGAAGATGATCCGGAGACATTTCAATTCCTGGATACGGAGCTAGCTCTGTGGCCTGAGCCCATTGTTTGCTGTGGGGATTTTAACGTTCATGATCCCAGTAGCTCTTTTATGCAGACGGGGAGGATTTATGTAGGGAGGAAAAAAAGAACCCACAGGGCATTGACAGACATGGTGGCAAATAACTCTCTAGTTGACCCATGGATTAAACTAAAACCAGCAACAGATGGCAGCACATACTACTCAGCCCCCCACAGGAAACTTGTTAGGTTGGATTACTTTTTGATTTCTACTCCCCTGCTGGCTGGGGCCCAGATGGAGAAACAGCCTCGAATCATCTCAGACCATAGCCCATTGATTTTAACCATCAAATTAGGACAGGCACAGCGTAAGATTACACAGTGGACATTTGATAGAAACCTACTGAAGGATGAAGCATATAGGGAATATATGATAGCTTGGATTAGGGTTTTTTGGGACATTAATAAAGGCACGGCTCCTTCGGGGGTAGTATGGGACGCCTTCAAGGCAGGGATAAGGGGGGAAACAATGAGCTACGTGTTCTCAGCTCAGAAGAAGGCCCGGCTCAAAATTATGGAAATTAACCAAAGGTTGATTAGAACCGAGGAGGAACTGGCGCGGAATTTGCGGGAGAATGTCCCAATTGAAGAACACTTGCTTAAAATAATGGCCCTTAGAGCAGAAGCTGCAGAAAGTATATCTAAGAAAGCAGCAGAGAGCTATCTAACCAAGAGGGAAGCTGTGTATGAGTTAAGCGAGAAGGTGGGTCACTTATTGGCAGTGCGCACTAGACAAAGGTTAGCGGCATCAGATATCGCTGAGATTATGGATGGGAACGGGGCCATGGTCATTGAAACAGTAAAAGTAAGGGAAGTGTTTAGGCAATTCTATGAAGAATTGTATACTAAGGATAGGACAGGAATAGTAAGCGAGGTCGAAAATTATCTCAGCGATATTACTCCCTCTGTTATATCTAGGGAAGAAAAACTTAGATTGGATTCCCCCTTTAGTTTGGAGGAATTTATAATTGCATTAAGTACTTTACCATCAGGTAAGGCAGCCGGTCCAGATCAACTCCCGGTAGAGTTTTATAAAGTATTTTATCAAGCTATAGGAATGGATATGTTTAACGTCATGTTGGAGGCCCAGAAGGGGGTCATGATACCCGCCTCATGGGGGGAAGCGGATATCATTGTCATTTTGAAAAAAGGTAAAAATGCAGCACTCGCAGGGTCATATAGGCCTATTACACTTATGAACGCGGACACCAAGGTGTACTCTAAAATCTTGGCAAATAGGTTGGCAAAGGTGATAGAGGGCCTAGTAAGCCATACACAGCACGGGTTTATCCCAGGCAAAAGTACCACGCAACACATCAGACAGGTGGTTACAACTTTTGATGCGGCGGATGTCCTGGGAGATCCTATTGCGGCACTCTTTCTGGATGCCGAAAAGGCGTTCGATAGGGTCTCCTGGGAATATCTGTGGCAAACGCTAAAGTGGTATGGTATGGGGAGTAGCTTTATCACCGCAATGCAGACCTTGTATAAGAATCCCTCAGGAAAGATCAGAGTCAATAGAGGATATTCATCAGCAGTTAGGATTGAGAGAGGGACTAGACAAGGTTGCCCGTCTTCCCCACTGCTTTTTGCCCTTTACCTCGATCCCTTGATAAGGAAACTAGAGGCTAATCCAAGGATTCTGTCAATAAGGTTGAATGGGACCGAGGCAAAGACACTAGCCTATGCGGACGATGTGGCTATTATGACACCTAATCCCACCATGGCCATAGGGGAAATAGAATCTGAAGCCCAAAGGTTTGGTCACATATCTGGATATAGCCTAAACAGTACTAAAACTCAGATCGTCTGTAATCGCCACACCATCTGCAATGATTCAAGAGTTGTGACCTCAGCGACTTATTTGGGGGTCACAATTACAGCCGATTTAGATTCGTTGGTGCAGATTAATCTAGCGCCCCTAATGTCAAAAGTTAAAATGGATTTAAATAGAATGAATAATTTGCACCTGTCATTAGTAGGATGTACCAACGTGATAAAAATGTTAATATTGCCCAAATTTTTGTATTTTTATAGGACGATACCGTTATTTTTTGAGTTAAAATGGTTTACCGATCTTGAAAGCATCTTGAACAGATTTATTTGGGCCCATGGCAAGACTCGCAGGGCGTATCGCTTTATGTCATTACCCAGAGAAAGAGGAGGGTGGGGTGCGCCAGATTTCAGACTATATTACTGGGCATCTGCACTACAATATATGCGAGGATTGATTGGAGGGGGCGGATTGGATGTTAGAACAACAAATGAATCAACTAGGATATATTCTATAGTGTTGGGAACTGAGGTAGAAAACTTATTCCTTAATTGTACTGATTTCGTTTATTTTAAAAGAACGAGGTTTAAGACTGTCCAAGCCGCAAGTAAGATTTGGATTGCCGTGATGAAAAAAATTGGGATGGGCCGATATAATTGGTACACCCGATTGTATAAAAATGTATCCTTTCCGGCACAGATATTTGGGGACACCACAATGGCAGGTTGGTTGGAAAAGGGGATTGTGCAAATAGGGGATCTGAGGAGTATGGAGGGGATTGTACAATATACAGAATTGATGAGTAAATTTGGACTAGACCGAAGAGACTTCTTTAAATTCTTACAAGTAAGAAGCTTTCTCGGGAATAAACAGGGTGGGACTGTGGGGTTTGCCAAGGTAGAGATATTGGAGAAAATCCGAGTAGGAGGGGATTGCTCAATTCGGAGTTTCTATGCAAGCTTGTTAGCAACAAAAATAGATGATAGAGATAAGCATAGTGTTAAATGGGCAGATAAATTAGATGGGGAAGTTACTTGGTTTCAAGAGGCATTGGACTTAGGTCGCACATTGCTCTGCTCAGCCCCGCTCCAATCGCAGCAGTATAAAACTCTTTATTCGCTATACTACACACCAGCGAAGATAGCAAAATGGGGGGGTAGTGTAGGCATTACATGCCCGAGATGTAGCTCCACCGAAGCAGATCTAATACATATATTTGCTGCATGTCCACAATTGCACACAGTGATAAAAGAGATAGAGAAGTTTCTAGATAATTCTTTGGGTATCCAGATTACTCTAACACCGGTAGAAATATTGTTAGGTATAGTGGTGGATAGCAATATTGATCAGGCAGACTTTGTTTTCGTCGCCATGGCAGTCTATAGGCTCTGCATAGCCAGGGCCTGGCTGGATAAAAATCCCCCAGCAATGCAAGTTTGGTTGTCTAATCTCCTGTCAACATACAATCTGGAAAAAAACATATATGCTCGGAAGGGCAGGAAAAAGAGGAGATTGGGGTTAAGGATATGGGACCCTATTATAAAATGGAGAGAAGGGTTGGGGATGACTGATTAGTGTAGGAAATATTGAAGGCTTTTCGCTCTAGCCACTGTAGGAATCTCAAGATGATGTTAATTCAATGAAATTAGTAGGATGTTTAGATGGATGGATAGCGATTTTGCTGAAAATAATTCTGATAAGAAGTGTACTGTAAAGAAAAGTAATTGTATTATTTGAAAGTATACGCTGTAATGTGATAACTGTGCGTTGGCTAAAATAAATATATTTATTTAAAAAAAAAAAAAAAAAAAAAAAAAAGAGAATACCAAGGAGTTTTGTCGCTCATGTGTCACTTGCCAAGCCAGTGGCAAGTCAGGTGGCACAACAAAGGCCCCCCTCATACCACTACCTGTGGTGGGGGTTCCCTTCGAAAGAGTGGGGATTGACATTGTTGGTCCAATGGAACCCCAGACAGCATCAGGACACAAGTTTATACTGGTGGTGGTGGACCATGCCACCAGGTATCCTGAGGCTATTCCCCTTAGGACCACTACAGCCCCTGTAGTGGCAAGAGCCCTAGTTGGAGTGTTCTCCAGAGTGGGTTTCCCTAAGGAGGTCGTTTCTGACAGAGGTACAAACTTCATGTCAGGATATCTGACTGCCATGTGGAAGGAGTGTGGTGTGAACTACAAGTTCACCACACCCTATCATCCACAATGCAATGGGCTTGTTGAGAGATTCAACAGGACCCTGAAAGGGATGATTCATGGACTACCTGAACCTCTTAGGAGGAGATGGGATGTCCTGATCCCCTGCCTCCTGTTTGCTTACAGAGAGGTCCCACAGAAGGGGGTTGGTTACAGCCCTTTTGAGCTTCTGTATGGGCATCCTGTAAGAGGACCCCTGTGTTTGGTGAAGGAAGGATGGGAGAGACCTCTCAAAAAGCCTGCAACCAACATAGTGGACTATGTACTTGGTCTCCGCTCCAGGATGGCTGAGTATATGGAGAAGGCATCTAAAAACCTTGAGGCCAGCCAGGAACTTCAAAAAGCTTGGCATGACCAAAAGGCTGTACTGACTGTGTACCAGCCAGGACAGAAGGTGTGGGTGCTGGAGCCAGTGGCCCCAGCAGCTCTGAAAGACAAATGGTCTGGGCCCCACACCATCATTGAGCAAAAGGGAGAGGTTACCTACTTGGTGGACCTTGGAACTCCCAGGAGCCCTCTCAGAGTGCTCCATGTTAACAGGCTCAAAGCATATGTTGACAGGAAGGACATGAGCTTGCTCATGGCCACAGATGAGGGACAGGAGGAAGAGAGTGACCCTCTCCCAGACCTGCTCACTCAGAATCCTGATGATGGGTCAGTTGATGGTGTTGTCTTTTGTGGCAGCCTCACTGAACATCAGCAACAGGATTGCAGGCAAGTTCTGCAATCCTTTCGACATATGTTCTCTCTGACACCCAGCCAAACTGATTGGTGCACCCATGATGTTGACACTGGAGACAGTCTGCCTGTCAAGAGTAAAATCTACAGGCAGCCTGATCATGTTAGAGACTGCATCAAAACTGAAGTGCAGAAAATGTTGGAACTGGGAGTCATTGAGCCCTCAGATAGCCCTTGGGCTAGCCCAGTAGTTCTAGTGCCAAAGCCTCACACCCAGGGTGGTAAGAGAGAGATGAGGTTTTGCGTAGACTACAGAGGCCTCAATGCAGTCACTAAGACTGATGCCCACCCAATACCAAGAGCAGATGAGCTTATAGATAGATTGGCTTCTGCCAACTTCTTAAGCACATTTGATTTGACAGCTGGGTATTGGCAAATCAGGTTAGCTGAGGAAGCCAAACCTAAGACAGCATTTTCTACCCCTGGAGGGCATTATCAATTTGTGGTAATGCCCTTTGGACTGAAAAATGCACCTGCCACCTTCCAAAGGTTGGTGAATCAAGTCCTCACTGGGCTGGATGACTTCTGTGCAGCTTATCTTGACGATATTGCTGTCTTTAGCTCCACCTGGGAGGATCACCTGGTCCACCTGAGGAAAGTGTTGGAGGCCCTGCAAAAGGCAGGCCTCACTATCAAGGCCACCAAGTGCCAGATAGGGCAGTCACAGGTTGTATACCTGGGCCACCTTGTAGGTGGAGGCCAGGTTCAGCCACTGGAGAGTAAGATACAGGCCATCAAGGACTGGACTCCTCCAATCACCCAGACTCAGGTTCGAGCTTTCTTGGGCCTGACTGGGTACTATAGGAAGTTTGTCAGAAATTATGGGTCCATAGTGACCCCCCTTAATGACCTGACAAGCAAAAAGATGCCAAAGAAAGTTCAGTGGACAGCAAGCTGTCAGAAAGCATTCAATGACCTAAAGCAGGCCATGTGCACAGCACCTATCCTCAAGAGTCCAGATTACTCCAAGCCATTCATTGTCCAAACAGATGCTTCTGAGTTGGGTGTGGGAGCTGTTCTGTCTCAACTGAATTTTGATGGTAATGATCAGCCTATTGCTTTCATTAGTAGGAGGTTGACACCCAGAGAGAAAAATTGGTCAGCTATTGAGAGGGAGGCCTTTGCTGTGGTCTGGGCCCTGAAGAAGCTGAGGGCCTACTTGTTTGGCACTCACTTCACCATTCAGACAGACCATAAGCCCCTCTTGTGGCTAAATCAGATGAAGGGTGAAAACCCAAAACTGCTTAGGTGGTCCATTTCCCTACAGGGGATGGATTTTACAGTGGAGCATAGACCTGGGACTGATCACAGCAATGCTGATGGGCTCTCCAGGTATTTCCACTTAGAGCAAGAAGACTCACCTGGTCAAGGTTAGTTTATTGTCCCAAAGTTTGGGGGGGGGTCATGTAGGAGAGTAGGGTCTGCAATCCTATGATCACCCAGATTTTTGCTTTTTGCTGCACTGGTTTACGACTTTCCCTGGCTGTGGGCCTGCTAATCAGACCCACAGCCTAGCTGTTCTCTCTATCCAAATTGTACCCAGGTACTGAATTGGCACTGGGCCCTCTCCAAGTCCCTGTACCCAGGGCTGAGGTGCACCCAGAAGTCTCCCAGGGGCTGAAGCACGTATTGTGCCACCCCTGGATTGACTACCTAAATCTGACACAACTGGCTGCACGACAGCTGGGGCAAGGTGGTGTACTCACCCTTTGCTTTAGATATAGTATACCTATATCTAACCCTAAAATGGACACACAGATCTCCTATCAGTCACTCCTATGGCAGGCCTTAACAATCCTGAAGGCAGAGTGCTTGGAATCGTGTGAGATGGTGCTCTGGCATGAGCTGAGCCTGTCTGCGGCTTTCGGGATCTATCCCTTAGCCGTTTCCATGATATCGCATACCATATACTCTTAAGTGCATTATAATCCTCGCGGTTATGTGCCAACTCTGGTATCGCTTTATCAAAACATGTCGAGTAAGGTGTCATACGAATTGGAATACTAACCCCTCGCCAATTCTGGCGACGGGGTTAGCATTCCACCCTTCTAGAGGGACACGACATGCCTGTAACCTATAACCCGGTTAAAAGTCAGACAGAGCCTTAGCATCCACAAAATGGATGCTGCCACCGAGACACAAGTCTGCCCTCCTGCTGCTGGGAGTCCTCCCAGAGCAGGAGATAAGGACAAAGGGTTTCCTGCCAGGGGCGGTGCCAGCACCGTCCCAGACAGGGTTTTGTGTATTGTAGGTAGGCAGGGCTTTAGAGGAAGGTGACTGCAAGTAGCACCCCGGTGCTCACTGTGCATAGGCCGGCTTGAACCAGTTCCAGGGTCACTCCAGACCCTGTGCTGGGGAAAAGCCCGCCAAGGAAGTGGGTGTAACCACCCCCCTCCTAGTCCCACCCCTAGGGCAGGACTTAGTCGCGTGCCAGCCCCTTTTTACAGGATAAAGGTAGAGACTGGCCCCCTTCCAAATCAGATCATCTTTGAATCCTGAAACTACTTTCTGCGAAAGGAACTCAAGACTTCTTCCTAAGATTTCTCCCTTGTGACTAAGGAGTAGTCACCCTGCACCCGCAGGCACCATCTACAGAACACTGCGGTCTGCTGCGCGTCCTTCCTCCGGAATCCGACTGCCCAGCTCGACGAGACCCGGCTTCCCTGGCACCTCTGACCTCTACCCACCTCTACAGCACAGCTGAGAACCGTGGGTGCGACGAGACCTCGAGGGACCGGCCATCTTCAAGACTGCACGACTTCTGCACAGCAAGCCCGCCGAGTATTCCACTGGTGAGTGCTTTGGGGTCCGAGAAGCCCCGACTCTGAGCAGCTCCAGCTCCGAAGTGCAGCCCCCCAGCATCTCCACGATCTGCGTGGGGCCCTTCTGCTTTCCGCTGCTCACCGCGTTGTTTGGCTACTAGCCCGTTGGCTTGTGGCCTTCCTGACGACGCCCGACGACATTTCTGCTGCTGGTCTGGTTGCTCCAGACTGGCCCTTGCTCCCTCCCAGAAGAGGAGCACCCCGGACCCTCCTGGTCCACTCAAGACGCCATTTGGAGTCCACCGCGTGGGCTTGAATTAGCCAAGGCTTGTTGCCCAATCCTGGGTAACTTCGACGCCAACGACTTCATCCTTCGTGGGACAGCTCGCACCTCCATCCTGGTCGCCGACAACGCCTCCTGGTCCGAGAGACTGCAGAGCCCAGCAGCGCCCACTCACCTGACTGCGGTGACTTCGCCCGGTGCCATCCTGGTGCCCACTTAATCACTGGCTAGTGATTCAAGAACTTGGTCCCCTCTGCTTTCAGGTTTCTTCTTCCTTGATCCAGGCTTGGATCCATCGAACTTTCCTTCACTGGTCGCCTGCCAGCAACTTCTTCCTTCCAGGCTCCCGGTCCGGCAACGAGATCCCCGACGTCTTTTCAGGCCTATGCAGCTGCAGCCCCTGGGCTAGGTAACTTCGGCACTCCGGTGTCCCAGCATAGCCTCACTATCCAAGGGTCAGGATCCACTGTCGTTTTCTTCCTACCAGGTCGGGTTCGCCCGTGAACACTAACTTTGCCTTTACTAGCCTCCATAGACTTTGTCCCGCATCCCGCGTGAGAGTGCACACTCTGCACCCGAGTCCCCTGGGCCTCCTAGTAGTAATCTAACGATTCCCTAGTCCAGTCCGAGCGATTCCAAAGCCTATTAGAACTGTTACTTACCTGCTAGTAATTCGCATTCCACTTTTAGCGTATATGGTTTTTCGTGCCCCTCGGGCATTTGTGTAACGTGCTAACTTAAAAGTATTTTCGTAAGAGTTTTGTTGTGTGCTTAGCACCCTGTCCTCATAAAGAGTACAGGGTTGTTGTGATTCTAATAAATACATTGTTTATTTTCATAACACTTGTGTGGTGTCCTTTCACTGGGTGTTCAAGGGGTAATGTGATGGTAAAACAGCTGGCTTAACACGCCCTCTAGAGTCTTAGCCTTAGACTGCTCGTATCCATGCTACTAGGATAGCTGGTCTATAAGGTTGACTTACAACCAATCATCAATAAGGGTTGTTTGGACTGATATATAGTGATCACTAGAATAGTGAGCACTGCACATCAGGCCAACTTCTCACAGGCGGGGATTCCCTTCCAGCCTTTAGTGTCGATGGTTGACCCCGAGGGGAGGTTTGTGGCTGTACAGGGCCGTCTGGACGGGAGGGACGTGACGCTTTGCTGCGTCTATGCCCCGAACGTGGACCAACCTGCCTTCTTTGCGCGACTGTCTGGGAAGCTGGCGACTGTCCTGGCTGGCACGGTCCTACTTGGGGGGGATTTTAATTCTGTACTAGACGTAGAACTGGATCGATCTCACCCACCACTGGCGCAGGCGGCAGCTCACAAACTAGCGAAGAGTAGGAGAGAGTGGCAGAGTAGCTGGGGCCTGGTCGATGCATGGCGGACCCAACACCCTACGGAAAGGGACTTCTCCTTTTACTCCCCCCCACACGATCTGCATGTTCGCCTAGACAGCGTTCTGTGTTCATTGGACGTCCAGAGCCTGGTCCGCCACAGTGAGTACTTGACCAGGACGATATCCGACCATAACCCCTGCCTAGTGACGGTGCAGTGGATGAGGCGACGCCAAGCTATCCCGACGTGGCGGTTAAACCCGCTGACACTGGAGGACCCTGCGTTTAAGGCCGATGTGCGCGGTGGGGTGGAAGGGTACTTCGATGCTAATGTGGGCACGGCTTCCAGCAGGGCACTGGAGTGGGACGCCTTTAAGGCGGTAATTCGGGGCGTCTGTATCTCGGCTACCGCGGGAGTCCGTAAGACCCTCCTGCAGGATGTGGAACGCAGCGAGGACCGATTGCGCAATGAGGAAAGACGCAGTCACACGGACCCGGAGGCTCACAGAGCGGTTTCGGAGGCACGAGAGGTAGTGGCGACGGCGATGGAAAAGCTGCGCTGCTTTGACTATAAGGAGTTTTTGATCCGGGCTCACGCCGAGCGTGATAAAGTAGGCTCACTGCTAGCGTGGTTGGCCAGCCCTGGGTCCCGAGGCTCCCCGATAGTGGCGCTCGCCACCCCAGAGGGGCACATGGTTTATACACAATCGGACATTAACGACCAGTTCCTTCAGTATTATACGCACCTTTATAGGAGCAGAATGCCGGAACCCCCGGCGGAGCTGGAGGACTTCCTGGCGGCGGCGCAGCTGCCCAGGCTTGACCCGGAGCACGCAAAACATCTGGGCGGCGACATCTCCGAGGGAGAGATCAGGGTGGCCATCAAACACATGGCCCGCCGCAAAACTCCTGGCACGGATGGGCTCCCGATCGAATTTTATGCGGCCTATGCGGATGTGCTGGTTCCGCGACTACAGGCGGTTTACCGAGAGGCCTGGGACTCGGGGTGCTTACCGGCGTCCACTCGCGAAGCTTTAGTGATACCCTTACTGAAGCGAGAGGGAGATGCGAGCTGTCGTTCGGCGTACCGCCCGCTCTCCATGCTCACCACGGATTACAAGATCCTGAGCAAGGTCCTTGCGATGCGACTACTGACCCACATGCGCTCCTTGGTACATGATGACCAGGCAGGCTTTATTCCTCAGCGCACCACTGCCACCTGTGTGCGCCGGTTGCTTCGGATCATGGGGGGAGAGGCAGCTGCCGCTGTCCTCTCGATTGACATCGAGAAGGCGTTTGATAGCGTCGAGTGGCCATACCTGCTCCGTGTACTAGAGGCCTTTGGACTGGGCGAACGCTTCGTGAAATGGACTGCCTTGCTCTACGCTGCGGCCAGGGCCCGTGTCAAAACTGGGACCACCATCTCGGCCCCTTACGCGGTGGGTCGGGGGACCCGACAGGGGTGCTCTCTGTCCCCCCTATTATTTGCACTTGCTATTGAGCCACTGGCTGCGCATGCCCGGCTGGGTCGAGCGTATGCAGGTCTTCCGCTGAGACACCCACTACATCTCTCTCTATGCAGACGACTGTTTACTGTTTCTGGCAAACGACTCCCTGCGTGGGGCCGAGCGGCTCCTGTCGGACTTTGGTCATCTCTCGGGACTGAGGGTCAATTGGGGGAAGTCTTGCCTCTTCCCGCTGACTCCGGGGACCGATGACACCCAACCGGAGGGCGCCTTGCGATGGGAGCACCATTGCCTCCCCTATCTGGGCGCTCTCATCTACCACTCACCTGTGGCCCTATTAGACGGCAACATCAACAGGGCAATTCGGAGTCTACAGGGTTGCATGGGTTTCTGGCAGACGCTACCGCTTTCAGTCGCGGGACGAGTCGCATTGTTGAAAATGGTGGCACTTCCCCGATTGTTGTATCTGTTTCGCACCCTGCCGATCTGGATTCCTGCGTCAGTTTTCAACAGACTCCGCTCCCTAACATCAGGGTTCATCTGGGGATCGGGTAGACGGCGGGTTGCGCTGACCACGTTGATGCGCCCCAGAGCGGACGGGGGTCTTGCGGCCCCGGATTTTGAGTGGTACTACTTGGCGGCGCAGCTGTAGTGGCTCACCCAGGCGGTGGCTTTGGAGTTCCGTGGCCCGGAGAATGTGACGGGCAAACTGTTCCCGAGACACATCATTTCGTTTATAATCTTGGGCCAGAAACTGGACCTAGCTCAGCTCACATTGGAGGAACGAACGATTCGCAGCTGTTGGCTTCGGTGCCACAGGCGCTCTGGTGCCGTTCGTCCCTACGCCCCAGAAATTCCGCTAGGGATGTGCACGGCCTTTCCACATGGTGGCGACTGGTCGGCACTAGCGATCTGGGAGGAGCTTGGCCTGCAGATGGTCGGCGATCTCTACAAGGATGGCTCGCTGCTCACGTTTCAGGAGCTGCGGGACTCTTACGAACTGCCGAGGGGTGGGTATCTGCTACACGCTTCATTAGTGGCTGGTATTCGCCGTCACTGGAAGAGTGGGCTAACCGAGCCGCCGACCTCGGAATGCTGTCAATACGTGGTAATGGCCGCTGGCACTTACAAGGCCGTCACATGCCTTTACCGACGGTTATCGACTGCTGCCCTGCGACCCCTGGATGAGCTGCGAGCCAAATGGGAGGGGGACATTGGGCAGTCTATTCCGGAAACGACATGGCCACAGCTACTGCGCCGAGCATGGAAGGGCACTAGGAACGCCAGGTTCCAATTGGTCCAGTTTTTTACCCTGCACCGTGCATACCTAACACCGATTAAAATCTCGCAATATTTCGAGGGTGCACCCACGCTCTGTCCTAGATGTGGGACGGCAGACGCAGACTTCGCCCACATGTTTTGGACCTGCAACAAGCTGGCGGGTTATTGGGAGGCGGTGACGTCCTGCCTGAATGCTGTCACGGACCGGCAGATCGATCTTGACATGGGCACCTGCCTATTACTGTGGTTCCCCCACACCCCTCGTACTCGAATTACCAGTAAATTTTGCGACTTGGGTTTGATATTAGCCAAACGGGAAATCTCCATGCACTGGAAATCTACCCAAGGTCCCAGCTACTTGCGTTGGAAGACCACTCTAGAGCGCTGGGCGAAAGCGGAGAGTGCCTTGCGGCTGCGACAGGCCAGGAGCCTAGATAATGACAAAGCACTGGAGGTGGCTAGGGCGTGGGAGGCCCTGGTTGTGGCACTCCAGCAACCAGAGGGTGACCAGAGCGAGGATGAGGGAGGGACACCAGGATGAGGACACTGAGTTCGGGGATACCTCGCACCCACCATGGAGCACACACTACCTACACCTACTAATGGCAGACCTGGGGGTCCTGATGCCCCATTGTAGGACATTACTTGCCCTTTACCGAGGTTCCTATCCAGGACGGGAAAGAGATGGCTTGTAAACGATTGGGAAGATGAAATGTGACACACTGGCTACAGGGGTGGGACTCGGAGGTGGGATACAGGGTGGGATGGATCAGTTGGGGAATGTTCTATATAAAAGGTGTCTTGTTGGAACTGTACTGATATACCGCACTATCGGCTGATGCCTTGATTGCTTTTTTCCTGTAGTGTACCTTCCACACTTGATTGACAATAAAAATTGTTTTTACAAAAAAAAAAAAAAAAGCAACAACCTTATGGCCAGAAAAGAAATAATTATTCACAGCCCCGAGGAAAAGCAACATATCGGGGCAGAGACAACACTAACAAAAAGTGAGAATCACATCCTGCCACCACTTTGTCCCAGCCAAAAACAAATTGGAGGAAGAATATCCCTACATTGCTCAAAATGGTCAAAAATTGCCACAGACAAATGGGTCCTGGACGTGGTTTCCAAGGGCCACATATTGGAATTTGTAAAAACCCCTCCAAATTCACCCCCAAAGGGACCGCCCCCAGCACATCTCAAAGAGCTCTTCAACCAAATCAATACAATGATTCGAAAGGGGGCAATCGAGAGAGTACCTCAACATCAGAGAGGAAAAGGTTTTTACTCTCGTTTTTTCTTGATACGCAAAAAATCGGGGGAATGGCGCCCCATCCTCGATTTGCGTGCCCTCAACAAATACATCAAAAAATTAACGTTCAGAATGTTGACGCTCCAAGAGATCCTCCAGTTTTTGACAGAAGGGGACCACATGGCAACGCTCGACCTTCAGGATGCTTACTTCCACGTACCCATCTTCCCCAGGCACAGGAAGTTCCTAAGGTTCAGAGTGGCTGGCAGGGATTTCCAATTCAAGGTGCTTCCCTTTGGACTACGTTCAGCCCCAAGGGTATTCACAAAGATGTTGGCACCTGTAGCGGCCCACTTATGATTACAAGGTATTCAGATATACCCATATCTGGACGACTGCCTTATCAAGGCCAATTCCTACGCCACAGCAAGCAGACATGTCCAGAAATGCCTTTGCCTGCTTCAAAGCCTGGGTTTCTCAGTGAACTTCGAAAAATCAGATCTTCTACCATCACAAAGGAAGTCTTTCCTAGGAGCAACGTTGGATTCCAAGATCGCTCAGGTCTTCATTTCAAGCGAAAGACAGGAGAAGATTCAAACGATGGCGACTTTACTCCTCAGAAAAGAGTGCGTTTCTGTTCGAAAATTCAAATCTTTCCTAGGGATGATCTCATCGTGCATCCCTCTCACTCCGAACTGTCATCTGAGAACGAGACCCTTGCAAGAGGAACTCAGTCACCAATGGGTGCAGGTATCAGGTTCCTTCGAGGACATCATCACCTTAACACCTCGAATGAAGAATGCAATCCTGTGGTGGAGTCAGGAACACAACCTACAGGTGGGTTGTGCTTTCCTCGCAGAAGTCCCCAGATTCATCGTAACCACGGATGCCTCGCTGGAAGGTTGGGGCGCTCACCTTCAAGGGATGACGATCAGTGGCAAATGGGACAGACAACAAAAGAAATGGCACATCAATTTATTGGAGTTAAGGGCCATTTTCCTTGCCATGAAATCTTTTCAAGCGATACTGGAAGACTCGACAGTGTTGATTCGAACAGACAACACAACGAGCATGCATTACCTGAACAAGCAGGGGGGCACAAGATCAGCCCGGTTGTCCCAGCAGGCTCAAGAGATCTGGAATTGGGCTCTGGATCACAACATCAACTTGTCAGCGGTGCATGTTCCAGGAGTAGCCAATGTGCTAGCAGATTCCCTGAGCAGATCCAAGAGCAGCACTCACGAGTGGGAACTGCACCAACCTACGCTGGATCGGATCTTCCAGAGATGGGGTCTCCCCGATCTAGATCTTTTCGCAACATATCGGAACAAGAAATGTACACACTTTGCGAGCTGGATTCCCCACAGAGAATCTTGCGGGGATGCTCTGTCAATGAATTGGGAGCGGATATTTGCCTACGCCTTCCCGCCAATTCCATTAATTCCCAAGGTCATCAAGAAAATGAGGAGACAACCGTGTCGAATAATTCTGATTGCTCCACGGTGGCCACGACAATATTGGTTCACGCAGCTTCTTCTCTCAGAACGCGAACCAGTCCAGCTGCCTCAAATTCCAAATCTTCTGACAATTCAAGAGGGCAGGGTATATCATCCGGACCCTCATTCTCTGAAATTATCGGCTTGGCTCCTCAACACCATGAGTTTGCGCACTTGAGCATTCCACAAGACTGTGTAGAAGTCCTAGCCAATGCTAGAGCGCCTTCAACGAACAAAACTTACAAGCTTAAATGGAAGCGTTTTTGTACTTGGTGCCAAACTATGAATTTACATCCCATGAATGCTGAACCGGAGAAGATCTTACCCTTCTTTTTGCAGTTGGCTAAATCAGGCTTGGCGCACTCAACACTTAAAGTGTTTTTAGCGGCTATCTCCAGATACCATCAGGATGGTACGAATTCTCTATATTCCTCAAGAATAATCCAGCAATTCTTTAAAGGTTTATTTCGAATGTTTCCACCAATACGTCGACCGCCTCCATCCTGGCATTTGAATATAGTACTAGCTCAGCTCATGCACCATCCCTTTGAGCCAATCCATAAAGTTGATCTGAAGTTCATCACTTGGAAAGTCGCATTACTGCTGGCGTTAACATCAGCCAGAAGGGTTAGTGACATGCAAGCGTTCACGTCTAAACCACCTTTCTTGCAATTCACAAATGACTCTGATACTATGCACCAACCCGAAGTACATGCCCAAAGTACCATCGGATTTTCATTTAAATGAGCCAGTGATACTTAAGACATTCTTTCCGAACCTGCAGTCGCCAGCTGAGCAGACTTTACACTCATTAGACATTAGGAGATGTCTTAAGTTTTATCTTTCAAGGACAGCTGCCATCAGGAAGACGGATCAGCTATTTGTAGCGCATGGCAGACTGCTGTGCAGTGACAAAACAGACTATCGCTAGGTGGGTCTCATCAACGATAGGGCTCTGCCATCAACAAGCAGGTAAACCCTTACAGACCTTACCTAGAGCTCATTCTACGAGAGCAGTCTCTTCATCAACTGCTTTGTTTGCTGGTGTGCCTCTCCTGCAGATCTGCAGAGCTGCAACATGGTCCAGCAGGCACACATTCACGAGGCATTACTGTCTGGATTCTTCAAGTGATACCGGTGCCTCAGTGGGAAGAGCAGTCCTGCGTAATCTTTTCCAATAAGGTGAGCCTCTGATAATCTCTCCCACCTCCTCTTGCTCTTTTGACGCTTTTATATGTTATTGCATTACATTATGTTCATGCATGTAAAATGTGTAGCTTAGCGTCCAAGAGCGATATATTGTATTACTGCTAACTACTCGGATTCAGGCATATGAATCTATGAAAGACACCCCTAATACTGGAGAAGAACAATAGTTACTTACCTGTAATCTGTGGTTCTCCAGTATTGGTGTCTTTCATAGATTCACATGCACCCACCCACCTCCCCTCAGAGTCTCACCCAGGCTATGGATATATATATATATATACATTTATATACTCTGGTACACTCCGGTGCTACAAAATCTGAGAGCCTGGGTCTCTGGGGAGAGCATTCTGGTGGGAGCTGTGGCCTGACTGGCTGCAGTTTGGTCTATACATAATGACTTGGATAGTCACTAATGTGGAAGTTTTTTCCAGGGTAGCTGGGGCTACTTTACTTCCTGGTTGGGTATAACTGTTATTTGCTATGTACAAATGGCATATTACTGCTTTTTTATGTACCGTGGACTCCCACTCCGACGACGGGGAATGATTCAGGCATGTGAATCTATGAAAGACACCAATACTGGAGAACCACAGATTACAGGTAAGTAACTATTGTTCATTTTGCGCAATAAACGCAATCTCCGGTGCCTTCATGGGGTGCTGAGGCAACTGGCTAATCTTAGAGAGCCAGCATTGGTGCGGCTACCGTATGCCAAGATGGCATTCGACACAGCATATTTGCTGTGCTGGTAAAACTGGGATTCGGCCCGAATTGTACGCAGTTGTTTTGGCTTCTCAACACTGGCCCTATGGCACAGGTCAAGGTGAACGACAGCTACTCTAGAGAATTCAAACATCTGACAGGCTCCTGGCAAGGTTGCCGCCTCTCACTGTTAACCTTCACCCTGGCCCTCAAGCTATTGGCGGCTTGAATCGGCAAGACCCATTGGTGAAGGGCTTGCACTAGGAAGACAAAATATAATTACATGCAGATTCTGTCCTACTGTATGCGACTGACCCAAAAAGTATCCTGGCCAGATTGATGTAGATCATCACAACATTCGGTAGATGCTCTGGCCATACCATTAATTGACATAAATCCATATTATACCCCCTGAAGGGCCCAATACCGTAACTGCAGATGGACTGTGCAGTGATAGTAGATCTGATGGGCTTCCGGTACTTGGGGATCAGTGTCACCTCGGACACCTCTCTCTTTGTTCAGAAAAATTTGACCCTGGTGTTAGAGAGACTAAGATGATGTAAAACACTAGAAGGAATTGATGCTTTTGTTATTGGGCAGAGCTGCCCTGTTCAAAATGATGGCGCTACCTCACTTCCCATACACTTTGCAAAACACTCCCTAGGAGGTGCCCAGCTCCTACTTAAGGACAATTGAGGATGAGGTGCGAGCACTGCTATGGAGAGGGGGGTTCGACACATATATCCCTATCCAAGTTAATATGGAGTTGGTGCGATTGGGGTATTGCGATGCCCGACATTCAGAAATATTATTGGGCGGCACAACTCAGCACGATTAACTACTGAGCCTTTCTGCCACTGTCAGAAACAGCGTTCTGTATGGATAGGTCAGTATTGGGACAGCAAGACTATCCAAAGGCCTTTTATGGAGGTACAGAGGAGGGACTGGCCACACCCCACATGGACAGTAGTGCAGCTCTGGAGGAAGGTCACTGACCTTCCGGGGTGGAAGGGCAAGGTCATGCAGGTGACTGCTATGGTAAGCAGATATACTTAAGTCACTGTGGGCCAGCCGGGATTTGATGAGTGGGATCTAATAGGGATCTCAAAGGTGGGTGATCTTTGTAGGTCTGAGTCTGAGCTACGACAGGAGTACCAATTGGCAACCTGCGAAGTTTGCAGATATCCGCAAGTTAGACACACACACTGTATGTAATCCTTACAAAAACGGCAGACCTACCAGAATCCACAACCTTAGAGGATACACTGCTAGATGACTATATGTCTCAGAAGACCACCACCTTGACATTTAAAATGCAGCTTAATCGCTCTCCAGTTATTTTACAACAGTTACAGGGAAAATGGGAGCGTGATTTAGGAGGTGTTGAGGATGGCAAATAGGAAAAGGCCCTGGCAGTCCCCAAAGAGATGGCCATACGTTCCAGATTTCGATTAAACCGGGTCTGAATTTTTCACTGCTCCTACTAGGCTAGAAGAATGATAGTGCATGTGGGGAGGACAAGAGACGACAAATGCCTGCGTGGATACAGGCAGATAGGCACCTTCTTCCACATTAATTAGGAATGCCCGCTTATTCAGAAATACTGGGGGGAGGAACATCGTAAAAGCTTCGGGATCTGCTCAGCCACCAGATATGGAGACGTGGAAAGGTGACAAGGACACTTATGATACAATATCACAAATTTCGAATGAAAATCCAACAGTTGAACAAACCTTTTTGAAAACACAACATTATATAACACATAATCCAAGACAAAGACAAGACATTTGACACATAAAAATCACATGACAAACAAGCCCAGACAAATGTGACATTATTCAGTTTTTTAACCTTTATATTTTGGGCTGCTCAAACAGGGAATTATTTACAAAAATCCTTAAACTGTTTAAAAGTTGATTACATTTGCTTTTACATCAATCTTTTAACATTTGGAAACAGTTCGGGGTGATCACTTTTTCGCCCGTTGGCTAGTGAGCCCCCTGAAGACGCCATCTTGAATCTAACTTGCGATCCTGGTTGCTCCAGGCTTGTCCCAGCTTCCCTAAAAAGTAGAAGCGCCACAGATCTTGCTGTTCTGCAACAGAGCCAATCTCGACATCCTGCGTGTGTTGCGGTTGCCAAGGTTTGTTGGGTCCAATCCAGATACCGCCGCTGCAGTCATCTAGATCCATCGTGGGACAGCTCAAATACAGCTCCTGGTCATCGTCGATGCCTCCTGGACCCCGTGGCTGAAGAGACAAACTCACCTTCTTCACCTTCAAGCACCCGACATCGCCTCGCTCCTTCCTGGTACCTTCCTGGTCACTGGCTAGTGCCCCAGACTCGGTCCCCGCTGCTTTCAGATTCTTCACATCTCTGATCCACCCTTGGATCCAGCTGGACACTTTTCCTCTGGTCGCCTGCAGCACTTCTTTGCAGCTCTCCATAGAAAACAACAACGAAACCCGACACAAAAAGATACCTATGCACCCGGCTTCCCTGGGTGAGGTAACACGAGTAATTCGGTGCTCCCATGGGTCTTGACTCTCGAACTGTCCTAGTTTAAAAGGGTTCCATCCTAGTCCATCCGGAAGTGTCCTTAAACTGTAACTTTGTAACTTTTACTAACTCCATAGAAAGTCAATGGGAACCCGCGCCTGTGTTTAGACACTGAACGTGGCTCCCTGGGTCTCCTACTTCCTAACCTTTGGTTGCTTAGTGTAGCCCCAGCAAGAATCGGCTCCAGTGGCTTCATAGGAGCATCTTTGTCTTTCGGTGCCGAGCAGCATTTGTCTCTTTTATATTTCGATGCTGAATGTTTTGACATGGAAGGGGTATGATCACGGTTCGAGCCTGAAACGGAAGGCTTGACTTTCGGTTTGGATGCTGAGCCGGAAGGCAGGGTGTTGAAATAAGAGTCTCAGTGCCTACCATGGCCTGATGGCTGTGGTGGCCCTGAAGCCTTTGGATTGATTGGAGTGGGTTTCGTGGGCAAAGAGGCTTTGTTACTCAAGGCACCCTGTCCAGATAGAACGTCGTGGGATTTGAGTTTGATCTCCACTCCGAATCAGAGTCCTGAAAGGAAAAGGCCTCTTCCTCTTCCACCGCCGGTGCCTCCATCTCTGCTTGTTCGGCCTCTCCGCCGAAGATATCAGGAGTTTGTTCGCTAGACAGTCGCTGCATGTCTCTGCGTCCAGCGTGACTGTCTCCAAGAGCCTTTTTCGAACAGAACGACCTACACACGTCTTCCTCTTAATGCTCTAGAGAGAGACAAAGGTTACAGACCTAATGAAGATCTGTGCGCGGGTATTTAGAATGGCACCTAGGACAGAATTGTAATGGTGTCTGTTTTATCATCAGAAGACTGGATGCAGGATCTCGGAGTTGAAACCTGAGAAGTTCTAGGCCCGAGGTCAGAGTTTTTTTATGGATAATGAAAGGTATGACGTTTTTCAACATGCAGAAGATGGTAATGCAATCTAAAACCATACCGACGAGGGTAGAGTAAATTGCGAACCGAAGGGATCCCAATTAACTGTTTCAAATTGGAGCACAGCAATACACGTTCGAACCCGATGGCAGAAAAAAAACAATTAACAATGGAGTCGATGTCCTTAAGCACTATCACCGAAAAGAGGAGTCACCTTATCAATTGACTGGAAAAGGCTTCTTCGAAGGAAAACAACTTGCAAACATCTGGACTCAAGACTAGATGGCAGGAGTATGCAAAGCATGTGTTTCTACAGCACACTCTGTTACCAGCATTATTTAACGTCTACTTTGCATCAATAGTTATCTTTGACAACACTTTAGTGAAGATGCAGTCATATGTAGATGATCCTAAAGTCTACATTAAATAAATCACCTATAAAAATAGAGAAGAATTCAGAGTATGGCAGAAGACTGGATGAACTCTAGCTACCTAAACCTTCATAATTTCTAAAGGGAAACCATAATTTTTGGGTTTACAGACATACCACACTAACTGGCACTCTAATACTCGAAACTGTTGGATGACAACTGACAACATTATTGAAGGTCAATAACCACGAAATAACTTTTGATGAGGGACATGTTCCTTAAAACAGAGTGTCACTCTTGTAGGCAATTGCTATCCCTAGCTTGTCAAATTAAGACTGAATGATCCACCTTTTTCAACTCTAGTCTGTGGATGAAAATTAGAAAGCACACATTGCTGAAGCATCCTGGCACCAAGTAAAAACAATTGGCTATTACACTTAAGCTTGGAATTGAATAAAGAATATCAAAATAACAAGGTTTTCAAATGTTTCCTAAACTAAAGGAGGGGCAACTCCACTCAAAGAGAGGAGCAGGGAATTCAAGGACCTAATGGTGGCAACTGAAAAGGCTTTATCAACATAAGTAGCAGTGCATGTTTTAGCAGCAACAAACACAATTTGTTGGGTTGAAAGTAATGCTCGGGTAGGGACATGGAATGAAAAACTATTGGCTAGGAATTCTGAAGAATCTAGGATAACTGCTTTATGGAGGATCAGTATGAATTTTAAAAATGGCCCTATTTTGAATGTTTAACCAATTAAGTTGTTTCAATATATGGCTGATAAGTGATGATTTGGGAGTGTGTGTGTGATAAGTTATTGAATAAGCTAAAGCTGATGAGGCAGTCTGGAGCAGATAAGTATAGAGCATTACCTTAATCCAACCTAGACTGAAGAAAAATGTTTCCTACAGTCAAGTGATGGCCTGCCCAGTGCATAAAAGTAAAGAGTGATTTCAAAATTTGAAGCTGCCTAAAACAGATTTAGGATCTGCTGTAAATCTGTTTAACCGCATGCGCGCTAGCGGTTTTCCCGCTGTGCGCTGCGTTTTTTTAAAAACCGCGTTACATGACGAGCTCAGCTCGTCATGAGCGTACGAGCGTCGTCACTCATACTCATGACGAGCTGAGCTCGTCATGAGCGCGGAAGGGGTTAAGTAGAAATTGGCATCAATATTGATGTTCAAATTATGAACAGGAATAGAAGGGGCAGGCACTTACACATTATATCAGGGCAGTGTAGTAGAAAGGGAACAGCAGGTTGAGAGGCACAAGAAATAATGATTTTCAGGGCTGTCTAACTGCTGTAGCCGACTGCATGAATAAATGCAGTCTGCAACTCAATTCTGACATAGCTAAAATGTTAGTATTTGGTACTCCTTTGCCCAGTTGATACTACCAGACTCTGGCCCACCAATTTGGGGCAAGCACCCACCCCCTCAACAGTTGCCAGGAATCTTGGGGCGATACTACAAACTGCATTATCTTTTAAACCTCAAGTCAATGCCACGTGTTTTGGTCTCCTAAAATCTTTGAAAACGTTTTTAAAATCTCTCTTTAGACAATTAAAAAGGAATTATTCATGGCTCGATTGCTTCCAGAATAGACTACGCCAATGTCCTCTATCTGGGAGCATCGTAAGAACTGCTTACAGGGCTTCAACACGTTCAGAATACAGCTGCCCGGCTTGCGTTAAACATTTCAAAAAAGCATTCTATCGGGACATGTGAAAAGCAATTGCATTGGCTTTCAATCCAATTTAGAATTAAATTCAAAACACTTTTGATCATCTACAGAGCATTCCACAAGTATGGCCTACTGTAAATTAAGAACAGGTTAATAAAATACTCACCTACAACTGCATTGCGTGCTGCAAAGCACCACTTGCTTTTAGCTCTTAAAGTACGGAAAGCACATTCAGGAGCTAGATCTTTTTCTTTTCTAGCACCAAGGAATTAGAACTCTTTACCTCTGTACTACTCACAGTGAAAGCCAGTTTAAAGCTCATTTGAAGATTATTTTGTTTCGGGAATTGTAGATTATGTTCTTACTCATATGTTCCTTTAGCGCAAGGACCCTTCTCATGAAGCAGCAGCTGCGTTTTATAAGGTACCACTCTGTACTTGCTTTATTGAGCCAACACAAAGTGCCCTACTTAGTGTGCAAATCCTTTCCAGCGTACAGATGGAAAGACCAACTATCACTGAATTTCATCACCGTAACAAAAAAAATCTTTAAATCGAGCTAGGCAGAGGCCCATTGGGCAACTCAAATATCGGTCACTGTAAAACAACAGACTTCTGAAAAGACAGACTCATTCAGACACAGCACAGCTTGTAATGCAATAAAGGTTTCTTTATTATTGGCAGTTACAAAACCAGTGTGAGAAACAAATCAGGCAAATACAGCTGAAATTCTAGTCTACACTTTATATCCCAGACACTGGGTTTTTTCCCAATCTCCCTCAATGAAATAACGGCAAAGATTTGTTTGGGGTGGGTGCGTGAATAATTATTTAGAGAGGCTAGGGCAGAAAGAAGGTGGCTTTCCTTCATTATCCTGAGTCAGATCTTTGGAAAAAAAATAAACATTTAGTAATGTGGCACATTCAGCTTGTGGAAGGGCTGGTTGGATGCAGCAGACCAAGCCGTAGCGGATAAACAAATGCACTTCTTTGCCTGTAAAATTATTGCAGCCTTGACAGTGCTGTAGAGTGAGGGATCATGCTCCCGTTTCCAATCACATCTGATAAATTAAGCCACCAACCTTCAATTACACACAAAGACCCTACCTACATAAGCAAATATAATCAATCTGATAGGGAGCACCACAGTGCATGTTGATGCCATGCCGTGCATAACAATGAAACCCAATGAAGCTTCCAGAAACCACCTGAGGTGGCACTGTGGGAAGTAAGACTGTTCCCATCAGCAATTGACAACAGGGAAGCGGGTCCTGACTGCCAAAGATATTCCACCAAGCTGTAGTCACAAGGATGTACAATGGGAAACTGTCACTAGGTGAGTTTATTCTGCAGTGTAAGAAGGGCTTTGAGCATAGTTTATTGTCCTTCACAGTGGAAGACAAACTACATCATGGAACCCAATGGAATCATCCCTAACCCACTCTGAACATGTCAATATTTCGATAATGTAAGAGGCCAGCATTCCAAAAGCAGCCAAAAACTGATTAAGGAACATCTTACATAATTCTGACCGAAATTTTCTGGAAAACAATTCTTTGATATGGACATTTCAGCTTGACAATACAAAAACCCTTCCATGGGTTACACTTCCTCCAAAACTCAGGGAGGTATTTGCCGCTGCAAAGAGTATTCTTATTTTTCTGACTGGGGAAAAGAAATTCTTAATTTACTTTTGAAATCTGAATCTTTTATTACAATGTTTGGAGGGAGTTAAAGCACATCCTGAAAGTAGGAACATTCTCCTTAGTATTATAAACACCCATATAGAGCAGAACCCTGCTGCAACTATTGACAAATTCTGACAGAGCTAACAAACTAAACGCAGGACCCTCACAAATTTCTATACGTACATATTTATATATATTATATTTAAAAAGAAACATAGGAAACCTGTAAAGCGTACGGTGATGTAAGGCGTATGTTCTCATTTGTGTCCATGGATACAATCCCCTAATTGCAGCTTTAAAATCCTTGGTTTCAGCTATCAATTCTCTAAGCTCGGTTACATTAAAAAATGTGGAGGAAAAAAATCTTAACACATTACAAATGCTTTTGTTAAAGCTGGGGTGACAGCATGAGAACATACATAGCTGCTAACCTCCAGTGGGGTCACTAAAACACTACTTGTGGGACATTAGCTGCCCATGGTTGTGGACTGGGTGGGAATTAGTAAGGGTGCGGATGGGGAACTCCTAACACAGGGAGGCTATAGTCAGATACAGATTTCAGGGTCCTTGCACACAGAACATGGAGCTTGGGAAGCCTTTTCTTGCAATGTGAGCAATGACTTATATGTGGCTGGGAATGTTTTAACCATACCACACATCACATCTTACAGTCAGTAACCAAGAGTACAAGATTACCAACCCCTAAACTGCATCACAACTCAATTCATGCATTAATCCAATCCTTTTCACTCACGTGTAAGTGTTGGGAAGTGCTAGAAACAGGACAAACGGACAAATAGCAAAGTGATGCTGCCATTAATTTAAAATAACTAATGTAACGTTTACCTACTCTTCTCTCTCCTTTACTACAGCTTCACGTCTTTCAATGTCAATCCCTCCACTAGTGTCTACGTGAACCAGCTCATTTTTTTCTCAGGCTTTCTGGCTCTCAGGAAGAGAAGATTTGAAGCACACGGTCTGTGTAGGTTAGGTGTGGGCTAGTTTCTGCACCTCCGATGTAGGTTAATGGCGAGTCCTGCATGACACCACATATGCTGTTTAGTAGTGGGTCTATCATACACGCCAAGAGGCAGTTAGCAGAGGGCCCGTTAAGGTACACCTGCTTTGGAGGTTAGCAGTGTGACCATCACAGCGTCCTCGGAGGAGGTTAGCACAGTGATCCAGGGTCCCTAGAAAGGTTAGTGTAAAGGTAGGAACAGTACAAAAATGGGATTTAGGATAGAATCCAGCAGCAATGAATATGCACAGAGAGGGGACTGAACTGAACTTTATGTGGGGTGTGTGTCCCTTCAGGTTCTTGCACAGACTTCCTGTGGCAGGAGCCATCATTTGTCTGGTGCGAGACTGTGCAAAGGAATTTGTGCGCCACTGGAGTTAAAACGGAGCGTTGTCCTGTGGGGATTTCTCTCCAGATCCTGTCGGAGACTGCAGGCCGTCTGCACCATTCTGTGTCCCGCCAACCACTTTAGACTGCAGAGAGAAAAAAAGATGAGGATTAAAATGCAAGTTCTGGAAGATGTCAAAATATAATGTAGCTTCATAATAATTCAGGGGCACTAATCAAAAGTGCTGAAATATAACAATAAATGCCTTGCTATGTGTATCCTCTTGTCCTCGGTGATGAATAAATGTTTGCACCTGACAGTGTTGTAGTTACAAGTGTTTCCCTTTCTATTCGTGGTATTAAGATGGCACACATTCGCCGGTGCTAAGAAACAAATTAACCATGACCAACTGCTCAGTCTATAAATTAAATGAGTTTTAAAGGTTTCCTGGAATGGAATAGAGCGTGTTTGCTATGTAAAGCTAGCAGGAGAGTTGTCAATGTTTTTGCAGCCGTAATGGAAAAAGATCCATCACTGATGACAACCGTTCTGGCTTTGGGGACATAATGGAATCAGTTGAGTGGATTTTAATGATATAGAGGGTTTTGTGCTGAGTGAATGTGTAGGCCAGAAAATCAAGCAAGCTAAGGAGACCTTTGTGGACAATAAACATTGCCCTAAAATGACTCCAGTTTAGGCAAAAAGTGCAGCTGTCTTGAGATAGGGGAGATGTTTTAATTTTGGGGCACCATTATTTAGCTGGGCGGCTTCATTTTGAATTAGGTGGAGGATATTTCTGGGTGTGGCAAGACAGGGAGATGTATCCAACATTTTCAGCTGAAAAATAAAACTGCCATCTTTGCTGCCTGTCTTTCCTAGGCAAGGTCAGAATCCTTATAAATGCCCAGCCTAAGAACAGAAGAGGCAGGGATGGGAGAGGATCCATCACAGAAAGAGAGTGTCAGTCTACTACAGACCAGGTACAATGCCCAATATATAGGAGTTCTGTTTTAGTGGGGTTCAAGCTTATACAATGTTGACACTGCTACGCACTCTATTGTCATCTAGTGTTAGGCTCGGAAGAAGGCAACTTGTTTTTCTTCGGTCTTATTTACTGTGTTGGGCATACCTGGAATGACTCATGATCAAGTCAACATCTCCCGCTCAAGAGCGGAGAAGGACTTGAGAGAAAGACTCCACTTTAGACTTGTTTATTTTCACCATCAAAATATTTATTTTATGGAACTTATAAAGCGTACTATCGCCTGGCAGGCATCCTGGCGCTGAACAGCCCAAGGAATGGGAGTGTGTACAGTGTGGCGGCAACAAGAGTGTAGGAAATAGCCAGGTCTTAATGGCTTCTCTGAAAGGGAGTAGCTCCTGAATTTGTCTGATTTCACAGGGCAAACTATTCCAGAGCTTACTTCAAACAGTCTACCTCCCATTCTGACTCTTCTAAATTTAGGTATCCTCACCAGTTTTGCCGAAGAGGAGCGAAGACTTCTAGAAGGAGTGTACCAGTCAAATTATGGTGTCTGGTCTATTTATCAATTTTTGCCATATCTATTTCAGGACAGTGGGGTGGTAGACGGATTGCCTATGATTCTGCACCACACACAACGCAAACTAATTTTGCAACTTTATTTAGTTACAGAATGTGTTGTTGAAGGCCACAAAATGTGCATAGACTGTAAAGCTGTACCCTCATTGGCTGTAGCTGACGGAAAGGTTTAACAGCAGTAGTGAAAAAATAGTTAATATAGTTTTTGCTCAGTATTATCACAAAAATGCATTGTAAAAGTGTGTACAGATAGCACTTTTGCCCACTTGTCAGATGGCCAGTAAAGATTAAGTTACTTAACTTTTATAACGCTCTTTCAGGTAAAACAAGCTAACCACATATTCCTCAGCTTTTGAACACTTCCCCAGGCGTCAGAATGGATCTGGAAAACCTGCAGCATTACCCCTGCGCGCAGTAGCAGGTGGTGCTGATTTCTCCACACTGATACAGCTCCACGCCGGTTATGACGTGCGTGGACCTATATAGACGCCAACCATGTGCGCTGACATCTGTTACTTCCTTGGAGCGTTGTGCCTGTAGATGTGGAGCCAATCGGATTGATTGAGACCAGTGTGCAGATTCCTAAACTGGGATCACTTAAGTAAAGAGACCAGTTGACAGAGCAGGGAGGTAGGAGGGTTGGTGAGAAGTCTGCTGTTAGACAGTCTTTACCAGAAAAACTGTTACCGAATGTAAAAATGAACGCTGAATATGTACAACAATCTAGCCTGCTAAACTAGATTTTTTAGACAGCTTTGACCTTATGAGGTCGAGTGAAATTTACAATCAACTCTTGAGTTTTTTGGGGGGCATTTACTTAGTTTTGTCAATATCATTGATCAAATGGTGCGGACCTTCAAGAGTAGGGAAAACTCTTACAAGCCGACCCTGAGGATTTGCAAAGAACTTTGTTAAATCACTACCTTGATTTAAGTGAAAGGAAAAAAAGAATCTTCAGAAAGACACGGATGAGAGCGTACCACAGCCCTACTTTCGGGCCAAGCTGACAGTTTTAGCACCTCTTTCAAGAACAACGCAGCTTTCACCTCCAAAGTGTGCTGCGATATGTTACCACTTGCACTGAATCTTTAGGTCTGGCATGTGAGTGTACCGAGTGGTAAAGTGTTTTCACTGTCACTTGCTGCTTACAATCTGCAAACGGTCTGCTAGCAACAAATGTCCACTGCAATGATCCCCAAAATAACCCTTTCTAGACTCTCTCATACTCTACCCCTCCTTGAGTCATCTTACACCTCTTTTTACTATACCAATCCCCCAAAACAAACCTTCCTAAACTCTTCCCTCTTTTCTATCCCTCCCCAACCCTTCTCAATCCAAATAACTGATTAACATAACCACCACTAAAATTACCCCTGTTTCACCATACTAATTCAACACTAATCCTGATGGGTTCCAAAGAAGCGTGCTACTTGAGTTTCAAAACCCCATCAGGGGAGGAGGAGCCTAGCCCGCGACCATGATGGCCGCCTGATCCCTCGGCTCCGCCGACCCTCTCGTTCTTCTCCCGCAACGCCGCTGATCCTGCATGTTATCCTGCTCACTTGTCGGCGTCCTGGAACCGTGAGGCGCTCCTGAGTCCAGCGGTGTGCTCCCCGGCGCGATCCTGGTAGCAGAGGCGACGAGGTGTCCCGGTCTTTGTCTCAGTGCTGCATTGCCGAGGCCGGGTCTTTGTTCTCCGGAGGCTGCCGTCCCAAGTTGCAACAACGGCTGACATTGTAGCAGGACGGGGTTAGCTGACGGATAGCTATAGCCGCATTGTTTTCCCTGCTACAGCGAGCCGCCCTGTCCTGCACGCCTTCATGCTCGACTTGTGTCACCGCCGTAGAAGATATATTCTACCCTCTTTTTGGCTTGTGGACTGCTCGGAGCGTCTTCTTGTTCTTCAGCGCTGAGACGGCTGCCATTTTGTACTGGGCGCTCGGCATCTGGGACTCTCTCCCCCGGCGGCCATTTGGGGTATCCATAGCGGTTTGCGCTGCATTGTCGCCGGGTGTCAGGCGAAGGGGACCGTCCCGCTACTGTAACCCCTGGAGTGGCGGTGATTTGCGGACCGGCTGCTGGTGGGCTGCTGATACGATGGCCGACGGCGACCAGTCTCGAGGGATACGGTGTGACCCCGCGCCCGGGGTGCGCGAGACGGCGGCGCCCTCTTATCCTGCGGCACCCCTCAGGATTGCTGATATTATGTATGCCCTGAGTAATCTCCATGTAGCTGTGCGCGACATGGCCCTGGACCTGGAATGCCGACTGGATATCTCTATGCTTGCAGAGCCCTCGGACGGCCATGCTGAGCTCCGTGTGCTGTGCACCTCGCCACACCCTGTGTTTGTCTGCGACTACCAGCCTGCTCAGACGTACTTGAAGGTGCTGGATAAGAGAGATGTGGTTGCTGCCGCGCTACCCAGTGTTGCTGCGGAGATGTGTGGAGATCTTGGTCCTCGGCAGAGGCGGGAGGTTTGTGTCCGGACGCCTCGCCACACAACTGTTTCGGGGCTTCATCGCGGGTCTCCATGCCCCATCCTGGAGTTGCAACTGCTGTTTTGGCCGGCAGCCCTTCAAGCATTGCGATTGTGCATTGCTCCTTCTTGGTTGGACGTTCACCGCTTGGCTCTGAGGTGGACGGACTTTGGTGGATGGCATCGTGCTCTGCAGTGGACCTTACTTGTGCTTTCTCCGTCCAAGATGGCTGCTTTAGAACTGTACTCCGTCGGCGTACTGGATCGAAAGGGACAAGGTTGAGGATGTTTCTCCCTTTTTGCTGCATCCGGTTTTGTGCATTGCTGGGACTGTACTGGAAAATAGTGGGAGATACATGTTGGTCTGGTGCTGGTTCGGGGTCCGGGGATGGATGGCCGAGGGTAAAAGTACTGATTGTTTTGGTTATTTTCCTGGCCCTCCTCCGGTCTTTTGTGATTTCTTTTCCTTCTTTCTCTTGCTCCTAAATTTCGGGTACTCTTGGGGCGACAGACACACTGCTAGGGGGGGGGGGGTAGGCCGTAGCCTCTGCATGCGTGTTGGGTGGGGGTGTTCTTTCTTTGTTCGTTTCAGTTACTATGGGCCTTATTTTTCTTCTTCTTCTACTTTTTTCTTCTCCTATTTCTTTGGGTCAAGGGGTGGATTGGTGCGAGGTGGGTAGTGGCTGGGGTGTATCATAATGTTTGCGCGTCTTCTCTCCTGTGCTACTCGCCTCCAGCCTTTTGTTTAATAGATGATGTTCGTTGTTAATCTTTCTGAATACTGTTGTCCATTTCGGTCCTGGTACGGATTGTTAAGAATTTGCTCCTTCTTGGCTCCTACTACTTTGGCTATACTTTTAAAAAAAAAAACTTTAAAACTAAACCTTCACTTCTCCTACTTCTCGGCAGCGCAACAAATTACAGTGTAACTTGGATTAATCGTGTTTGCTTTGATATGCTGCTGAGTTGCCCAATTGCTCGCTACTGTGCTTTAATCGATTGCGAGGCCGGCCGGTGGGTTGTAGGCCCGTATTTGTTTGCTTATATTATCCAATAAAGGTTTTATAAAAAAAAAAAAAAAAACCCCATCAGGGGTTGCAAGCGCTATATAAAGACAAACCTCTTTCCCTTCACTATCCCGCCACCTACCAGTCTCCACCCAAATAACTGAATAACATATCCACTACTCAAATTACTTCATATTTTACTATACTAATTTTTATAACTAGTACTTTATGAGTTCCCGGAGTGACGTGCTACTCGCCAGAAACTCGCTTCAACATCCATCAGGGTTAACAAGTGCTATATATGAATGCAAACCTTTCTTCCCCTTTTATCCCTCCGCTATCCTTCTCACTCCAAATAACAGACTAATATCCACCACTAAAATGACTTTCATATTTCACAATATTAATTCACCACTAATCCTTTATGGGTTTCTTGAATAGCATGTTTCAACACCCCATCAGGGGTAACAAGCGCTATATAAATACAAACTTTTTTACCCTCCTCTATCCTTCTGCTATCATTCCAAATCCAAATAACTGACTAACGTAGCCGCCACTTAAAATGTACTTGCATGTTTCACTACACTAATTCAACACTAATCCTCTATGGGTCCCAGAGTAGCGTGCTACCCACCAAAAAAGCGCTTGGACGCCTCATCAGGGGTAGTAAGCGCTATATAAATGCAATTACAATTGATGTACCTGCACATGTAAAGTAAAAGTAAAAGTGTCTACATTGTTGCCACCTCGGCATGCCCAATCTTTGTCAGGACACAACGCGAGATGAAAGAAGAAAGCAAGGCTGCAGATCCAGGCAGAATCCAGTCTGTGGATTGGGCAGCTCAAAGAAGTAGCAAGATGAGTTTTGGTGCCCAAAAGTAATTGCAGCCATAAACTAAGCACTCTACTGGGTAAGAATTTTCGAGAAAACAAGGCTTCAATCTTTTCTACGTTAGTATAGATAATGCATGACTGGGGGCGTGGCCAAGGAGGCCAACATGGCGGACGCACTTTAACGTCCCGGCGAGCCCAACCCTCGATATCCATCCACAATCTGGGCCAAATGGTGACTATTAGCAGCCCTGCCAACTGGTAGTGATCCACAGATGTCCGGAGCCACGCCCCGAGCCTTCTGTCTGGCGCCACGGAGTGGCAGGGTCAGTAATTGCGGCCCTCTGCCAGTGGCCTCCCGACTGCGTGGAGGCAAGGGGACGAGTGATGATGGGCTCACCCTTCACCCAGGTGGAGCCCATGGAGTAACGCCTGGCTCTCCGTGCCGGGGACCGATCTCAGGCTGATCCTGTGGTGGCTGTGCATGGCGGAGTTGCTCTGCGGTGGGGGCCCACCTAGCCTCCAAGAGGCCTCATCCTTCAGCTGTCGAGGCGGGTGCGAGGTGAACCAGAGCCTCATTTACGCAGACCCACTGTCCCCCGCTGGGGACCTCCTCTCCTACGACTGACGGCAGATAGAGGGCCGCATTTGGCTGTGAGCCGCGGGGGTGAGGGCCACAGGCTGACGGGAAGGTGCCTTTCCTGCACACACCCCTGCTTGGCGGACACGGAGCAGGATACCCACACGAAGAGGAGGCTTGCCCAGAAGGGGTGGGGGCCTGCCTAGGGCCCCTGACCCACTTGAACCATTCGCCGGTTGGGAGCTGCCTCTCACCCAGGGCAACCCCTGTTTCCTGGCCTCTAGTTGAAGGTGCTGTCTAGTGCGGGTGCCGTGAGGTGGCTCGCCTGTCTGATTGGCTGCCTGTGGGTGCGGGGCCCTTGGATCCTGGATTTGTCCCCGCTCTGCACAGGCTAGCTAGCCTGCCTGATCCCTACGCTCCTCACCTGGGGGCGGTCACTGACTCTCAAGGGCCTGGAGTGAGGACAAAATGAGGGGAGGGCAAGGCCGGGTATCAGGGCTTGATCTCCCCTTTGGCCTCCACCGGCAGCCCTGGGACTGAGGAAGCTGTGTCCCTGTTGGCCTCTGGAGGTCGGGTGGCGTCTTGGGCCCTCTGCTTGGCGACCCGTGGGGATCAGGCCCCCGCTCTGTGCCCGCTGCTGGATGGCCACTACTTCATCATCCCTAATCCCACACCGCGGCGGTCGGTGCAGTTGCGTGAACCCCGAAAGACCAACCCTGGATTGGAGGACTGCGGGCCCCACTGGCCAGGATTCCACCCCTGGCGCCTGACTGGACAGGGAGAATACCTGGGCCCGCCCCTTCCTCTGCTTTTTCCAGGGACATGACTGTCTGGGACCCTGGTGCAAACTAGGGCGACGCAGCATCCTCGATCCGTGCCATACTCGCTGCGCCAGGATGGGCAAGGACAGGCCGGCCCACTCGGGCACCACACAGACCAAGATGGACCAGTACACCGCCGGCCCCTCTGCGAACTCCTCAGACCACGTCTGGGGTGACTGACCTGCCCCCCCCTTACCCAGATCTCACCACGATACTGCAGGCCATTCAGACTTCGCAGTCAGCGATGGAGAACAAGATAGTGTAAATTGCTACGGGGTAACCCAGTATCCCTCAGAACCTGGGAAGTACTATATTACGTAAACAATGGTTCTGTCGGGTTTAAAACCAGATTGCTTCCAAAATCCAAACAATTCCTTCAATAGTTCCTTGGTCATTAGTTGAATCAATCAAAAAATATATACAAAACAGAATTGTAAATCCAAACCAAATAGGGTATAGACAAATCTTTATGAATTCGTTGCATTCATAGATAACCTGTTACAATTAATAGCAAATCAAGTATATTCACAGGACGGCGCTTCAAAATCAAGTGAGCGTGATACTAGGTGCGCAGTGACATATTGTGCAATGGTGACAAAGTTAGTGACTTTATGTACAGGTGAGCGAAGGGGAGGCAGAGAAAGGGATATTTGATCAGTGTAGCACTCAATTGAAGTTATTCCTGTATGCCACTTCTGTTAGCTTGTGTTAAGGAATACTCTTCGCTGGTCCAATGGCTTACGCCGTCGTCGTTTTGACCCTATTAAAGCCCAGTTTGAGGGTCAATGCGGGTCTTCATCAGGACTGGGGGGGGGGCGGGGTAGGAAAGAGGGGGGGGGAGCTGCCTCTGGGGACCCCGTGTGGATGTTCCCAGGTTTTAATTGTGAAGTAATCACGTACTGTATAAGGCAGCAGGGAGTCTGGCTTTCTTGATGATAGATTCTCTAATTAGCGGACAAAGAGCCTAGTCTGGACCAAGTGCAGACAGCGAGGAGGAGACATATTGTGTCTGTTGTTCTGAAGCAGATTAAACACAGAATCCAAGATCCCGTATACTATACAACGAAAAGCGCTGATGGAATTCATAGTGTTAGAGTGTTAGGAATAAGTTAAAGGATCAAAGTGACCTACTAGGTTCTTTGTCCGCTACTAGGTTCTTTGTCCAAGTAGTAACCTCTCAGTAATACTCCTTCCCTCCAGCTGTCTTTGACGGAAGACCAGAACAGTTGCCCCTTATTTGTCCTAATGACTCTCAAATAACTCTCTGGTACTGCCAAGTGTGACGTTGCACGGCCCTTGAGGGATTTCTCTAGTCCGTGCCTTCTAAGTCTCTGATGTCTCCATCAAATTTGGCTTCGAATTAGCTACACCATCCCTTGTACCGATGTCCACTGACCACTCGGGAGTATCATTGCTTTACACATATTCCACATAGAACCTGTAGAAGTGTCTGATGCGAGGTTACTCTTCGAAAAATGTTCTAGCTCCTTTCCTTGTGGACTGGGCCTCAAAAGCTCTTTATTTGAAATCTTCATTGACTTCGCAAAAGCCCCCTCTTCCTTCTCCCCAAGACATCTCCACATGTGTATGGTAAGAACTCAAAATATAGAAAGGAAAGTAGCCCACATACAAACACAGGAGTAGATGGGTTCCTCATCCCTTCCTTAGCCTCTCTGACATCTGTCCTGTGGCACAGCAGGACTTTAGGGGTGCCTATCAAAGTCCAGATCCCATGCCAATTTGAAATATACCTCTGCTATTATATTCCATTCCGCTTCTGTGCACATCTCTTCTAGTGTCTATTTTAAGAAGGATTCATGTGTAGTATTTAGTGTGTAGACATTAATGAAGACAGTAAGTAGGCTGACAGTGTCACCTCAGCTGGAACCTGATGTATTGCCCCACCTTCTGTCCCCTCAACTTAAGCCATTCCCACCTATAATGTGTTCTAGAGTATAGCAAACCTAGCCATTTCTGATGGAGAGGACAGCCAAATATGGGTGGGGTATAGTGTATGCAACATTTGGAATTGATTCTTTTGCAGCAGGGGTCTCTAGTGCAGAGCAAGAACATAAGAATTAGGAGGCGGGGGTCACGCCTCCTGACACAGATTCATTATTGTTGTTTTTGTTAGCCCTTTCACATAAAGAAGTAAGAACTTGAGTGTGGAATGGATAAGTGGGCACTTGTATGCTCTGGAGTAATAACCTCCAGCCACTGTGCCCATTGTACCCCTGTCAAAGCTATTTGCGGAATGTATAAGCTGGCGGAATCTAAAAACTTTCCTAAATCTATACTACTATAATAAAGGAAGAACTTTCAGCCTTTGAGGCGGGTAAACTCGGGAACCACAGCGCCAATCCACACACCTGATACACCGTTGGAATCGTCCGGGTGTGTAGATGGTTATAGGCTATATAAATGTAAAAAAAAAACTTTAAAAAAAAAAGTAAAGTTAAAGAAAAGTAGTCCCTCCGAAGTAGCGCCGGCCGCGACGTGAACGCTCACGTCAGAAGCGCGGGGAGGAGAGGCGTCCAGGAGCGCGACGAGGAGCGGCGGACATGGCGCGGGGGACGAGCGGTGACGTGAGGAGCAACGGACAGGCCAGCGGCGGTGCGAGCAGCAGACAGGCGGGAGGAGCGGCGGCTCAAGTAAGGGGACCCATGTCGGGGTAGGCGGGGGTCGGGGCAGGCGGGGGACAGGCCGGGCGGGGGCCCGGGCTGCTGCACAATGTCGGGGAGGGCGGGGAAGCCTGTTGCACCCGGACCAGGTCGGGATGGGCTGCTAGTTATTTATATACAGAGTAAAAAGCAATGGAGCTAAAAGGCAGACCTGACGGACGGCTCTTCCGGATCTAAAGTACTTTGTGCAATTACCTTCTTGGTTGACTCTCACCCTTGCGGAGAGATCCCTACGTAAGTCAGCCAAGAAGTGAACTAAACATTGATCTATTCCCATATCTATCAGAATAGACCATAGCTTTGATCTATTTACCAGATCGAATGCCGGAGAAAGGTCCATGAAGGCCAGCTGTAATGTCCCCGCTTTGGCCAATGTGTATTTCCCTGCTAATAAGTGTAAATTTAAACACTGGTCCATTGTACACCTTCCTTGTCTAAAACCATATTGGAGGTTTGTTAAAACACCATTCTCGTTCAACCAGTCCACTAACTTAGTTAAAATCACTCTCCCTAATATTTTTACAGCAGAGTCAATTAAAGATATCGGCCTGTAGCAACGTGGGTTCCCTCTCTGGCCGATTTTAAAAACTAGGATGATAATGGAAGACTACCACGATGTCAGGAAACCCTGTTGACTGGTAGAGTCACTTCAGGAGCTCTGGTGATTTAAAAAAATTGTTTTTAGTACATTGTCGTCGCTAGTTGCACCTACATGTCCTTCACGTTGAGTTCTATCTTGCCTCTATTCTTTGGCACTGCATTCCAGTAGCGTGTTGAGGCTGTGGAGCCTCTTTGTGCTACAGCACTTTCCAGGATACGTGTGCGCACCCCTCACCGCGCTGCCTCTTTTATTGAGGTTGCAATGCCACTGGCCTGTTCTATGAGGTGTCAGTTTACTGATCACTCTGTATAACACGTCACAGCTAAGTGTTTTTGCTTCCATCTGCAACAGTCATTCAGTTTCTTCTACACGGCAGGTGCTGTGGCTGTTTTACCTTCTACTAGCAGATTTTACTTTTGTTGGTACATGCTTATGTAGACCCCGACATATTTATGGAAGCTTTGGGGCTCTTCCCCTGTGCTGCTTGAGCCCCTTTTGTCAGTTTAATGGGGCCCTTACTGCCTCAGACTATTGGCGAAAATGCTGATCCTAGACCCCCCCTCCCCTTGCACCCCCCAAGGTCAGTCACCTACTGAGTCCTTTGTCTCTTCTCTGCGTACAACCCTGTAAGATCTATTTAATGAGGGAGTCTGTGGGGTACATCAACACTCAGTGGTCAGCAGTTTCATAGACTTCAAGACAGTGCATGTTTTCAGTCTAAAACCGGGGCACTACCCTGTGGTGGGATGCTGCTGTACTGTCAGTTCCACACTAGTTTGGCCGTGGGGGGAGGGGAAGGGGGTGAGTGCCTGGATTTATAGTCATCCCAGTGTGTTACCATTGCCTTCACTGTACTCTGCGAGTGCAAGCTGATTTTCTGTATGAGCTGGAGCGACGCTTTTAGACCCAACATCTCTCTCCATGCCCTGCTTGATCATACTCCTGTATAAAATGACTGGCAAAGTTCCAAATCACAAGGGCTTTGAACACGGACAGAGACAATCTTTGATCTTGCATATGAATTTAGAGAAGGCATAGTTGCTTTTTTAAACATATGAGAAAGCCTTCAACTTGGTAAACAGGGTGTTTCTCTTCACGCTTTTGGACCTAATGGGCATGCCACCTCAGTTCAGTTAATGTGTTGGTTTCCCTGCCGTTCCATTTTTTTTGCCTGATTTTATTTTAGTTTTGCGGTAGAGGCATACCCAGTGGCTGGAGAGTGGACCCTCTTCTTCTCACTGCAGGTAAGACGATTAAAGTACAGTACTCACTGGGTGTCACCATGATTTACAATATACACTAGATAATCATGTTGATCAACAGCATGAGCTGAGACCATACATAGTTGTCTAATACGGTTTGTCATGAGAGAGCTTTTCCTTTGCCTTTTAATATTGATGGCCGCATTGTTCATATTTTTTTCCGGAAAGACAGTGGACCCAGAGTTCATATGGGTCATTGCCTTCCCCAACAGGCTGACCCTTTTTGTGGCAAATTGATCTTGAATTACTGCTAATTTCTTTTCAGCAGAGTGGTTAATTTTCCAGGTCCTGATGAATGCTCCTAAACCCCATAGGGGTCAACCATGGACAAAGACATGTTGACCAATCTACAGTAGCATATTTCATTAAATCCCTGAGTCCTCCCCCTTTAATCCTGTCCTACAGGACCATCAAATACAGTTGATTTGACTCTCTGGAGACAGTTTTACTCACAATTTTAATTGCACTCCACCCCTCACTGACCCTCTAACATCCCTCATTTTCAAAATACCTCCTTTCCTTCCCGTTGGGGAGTTGTATCTCACAACAGCGACTTTGCAGTCCGGGTGTGAGGAGGGAAAACAATGATGAAGCATGTCTTCCTCGGGAGAGTGAGGGTTCTCGTCCCTTAAGAAGCTCCCCTCTAACAGCTATAAAACATGTCATACACACACATACATACACACAGGATTATAATTGTGTAGGGTGCCTTCTCTTTTAATCTACCAGATGTACTTTTGGTGATGCATACTCTCTGCAGGGGAGCAATCTCCAACAGTCGTTCTGTTCTACTTTGTTAGAGTTGTATTACACTCAGAATCCACTGATGAACCCCAGGGCCAAGTAAAAACTGTTTAAGCCGTAACAATCAAATTAAAACATCAAAGCGTAAGACTTTCTCTACAAGATATCTAGGTTGATGTTCAGAACTGGTTAAGCCAGAGGCGGTTAGCTGGGCGACACTTAATATTAACACCTAAACTGCCCGTAACATTTAAAAACAAATGGTGTAAATTAGATTATCTACTGTTTCTTGGCACCTTAGTAGCCCAGATAATAACAGCGAAAAAATGGAAGGACAAAAATACCTGCTGGGACACAGAAATTAGGACAATTATTAGATGAGACAAATGTTATTATAAGTTGGGCTTATCTTCAAAAAAAAAATTGACAAGATTTGGGGTTCACTTTTACCTAAAATAACAAGCGCATGAACTTGGACAATAGACACAGGTATGTATTGAAGGCCTTCTTAGATTAGGGGCCATGTGCTTGCAAAATATATTTCAGAGATTTAAGCACTTAATGTAAATGATACATATGTAATGGTCAAATCCAAATAAATGTATATGATCAAGACACACGAGTCAAATCAACAAATTTACATAACCCCTTTAAGCAATAGGATATAGCACGTTTAAGTACTAAGCACCATGCATTGTCCAATGACCTATACTGATACAAGATAATGTATCTCAGGGCAGGAGCACTATTTTATAGCTTTTAATATGTTGTACTGGGCCGTTGTTATTCCTAATCATTACAATATGCGTCAGACAGGCCTAAAGTTTATAACTATAACTCTCAGAGCAAAGTTTTTATTTTGTATTGGGAACATTTGATTTGTATTAATATATGTACTTATCTGGACTCAGTACCTCAATACAATTATCAGTAAAAACCACAACTATTAAGTACACATTTTGCAAGATTTTGATAGTTCTTATTAAGTACATTACTGATTTGTTTACAGAAACTCATTGTATTGTTCTTGATTTAAAAATCACAGTACAATAAATACAATTATAATCTTATGAGCATCTGATAAAAACTATTCTGCCTGTGTAACATTGGTTATCCACTTAATTTTACCAGAATTATCCAGGGAAGCCACGTCCTGTAGAGCTCTGTAATAATCCTCACGGCCCAAGAAATATTTAAACTTCCGCCAAATACAACAGCAGTGCAAGTAGGGCCTCGTGGGTCATAGGCTCAATGCCCATGTCCCATTGGAATGGTATTAAGAGGGTGTTTTTTGGAAGGTTAGTTAGGGCTCTCAGGAACATATTCTTGGCCACCCCGAGCGCAGCCAAATTTGCACTTCCCCATACTTCAGCCATGCAGATCACTACCCTCAACCTTGGCCCTATACACCTTTAACGCAGGGGAAATGCGCCTCTCTCTGAAAAACCAATAGTCTTAAAATATCAACAGAGTGATGAGTTAGATTCAAGCTGCTCTTCTGAACATGGGGCAGCCATAACATAGATCTAGGTAACTTTATTGCGAAGTAAACAAACTGGGCTACCTTGTCAAACGGACTGCCCACCAGCATCAGAGCCCCTAAAGGATTTATGAAGGCTAACAGCAATAAACTTCGTTTTAGCATGGTTAATCACCAGTCCTCATTCAGAGCAAAATGCCTCAAACGTATCCACTAAGTGTTGTAGTTCACTAGAGGTCTTCGACATCAGAAGGGTCAAATAATAAAAGGGGAATTTTACAACCAGCCAATTGCGGGGCGTCATTTTGTTCATCCTCTAAATAAGTGACCACATTATTTAGATATAAAGAAAACAGGGAAGGAGCAAGGATGCATCCTTGCCGGACCCTGTTCTGGATATCAAGACAAGATCAAGGTCCTCCCACTACTTCCCTTGAGGGGATTAAATCGACCGCAGTCATCTGCTACAAGAGCTGTTCATCCTCATACAACACGATTGCACCTAGCAGAAAAGACAGTACTGACTCAACCCAGACTACAAACTCAATGTCTTACCTTCAGGGAGCCAACTCGATCTTCAAAAGACTTAAACGTCTGAGAATTCCTATAATGAAAACGAAGGAAAAAAAGACACATGAGACCTCCTCCCACGAAGACCAGCAGTAGTATAAATCAGGTTACAGTCATAAAAAGTTTGTCCAAGGCCTGGGCAACTTCTTTAGCACTCCTCCCCTTCCACTCAGGGCTGGCAAGACATGGATTCTCATTAGGTGGCCATTCGACCCCTAACGACATAATTTACTTAAGCCTTGAAACACAAACATCTTGCATTTCACATCAAGCAAAAATCTTAACTCCTAGGAAAGATTGCAAGTAGTTCTCGACTTGCACCCCTGCATGTAACCGTAACTACCTGGAGACTAGGCTGAGATTCTTTGTAGAATTTAAAAGGCAAACATTTAAGTCGACATGTAAAATACATTTCCAAACATATGCTCTGTAAGCTGGGCAGGGATAGCAATCCCTTAGAGCAGGCAGCAATTCTAGGTACACCGAAAAGACTAGGGCGGTCACTTCTCTTATGGACATCATAAGAGTGCAATAGTGAACATTCCGTGAGGGAAAATGCAAGCTACAATTGTACAGTTAATACTCCAGTTGCAAAACAGCACAAACATGCATTAGTGTCTCTTTTTATGTGCAATCTGAGAGCTGGCATTCTGCATATATCTGCATATGGTTAAAACGGTCACTAGATTATTATAGGCCATGAAAATGTTCTGCTCCTTTAAGCTGGGAGCTTCTAATTACCACAAAGCATGTCTCTCACCACAGTTCCACACACAAAAACTGCTTATATACTTAGAACCAGTAACATTGAGCAAGATGGGCGTAGCAGTTATTAGACACTCATTAACAGCTATTTCCTAGCAAGGCATGCATCACACTATAACAAAAGAACAAACTAAGACGTAACAGGAGAGGGAAAGTTTCTATGACACCCGTTACTCAGTCTGGAACATGCTGAAATAAGATATTTTATGGGGAGATAGTTACTTTACCTCATTGCCGGCATGCTTATCGAATGGCGTATGGAGTAGCTGCTACTTGGAAGCATTAAGAGGGTAGAGAAGTAAAGTTAACAATCAAGTCACAGAAGTTATTACATTAAAGCAAGCACCCAGCAGATCATTATCAGATGCAAGAACTGCATAGAGCAGGATAGACAGACAAGTGGACTCCCAGGACCCCCATAGGATAGAACGCAGATTAAATACACACAATCTAGAGCACAATGAAGGAACTCCAGGCCGATTATGTGCAGTGGAGAAATGTTAGGACAGCAAGAGAGGATGAAGAGAGAGGAAAAAGCTATCATAAAGCAAACAGATGAAACGAATAAGAAAACACCTTGCAGTACACACAAGCAGGGAGAAGTAATGCAAGGACCACTACATTACACCACACAGGTTATGTTATGAGGAATGCCAGCGACAAGACAAACAGAGTAGAAAGCTTTGGAATACCAGTAAGAACACATCAACAAGGTGGGAAAATATCAGTATAGTTAGACAGCACTTCACAGCACAGATAAACAGAGGAGAGATGAGCCCTCCAGCCTTTGAAATTCCTGATGAATAAAGGAACCACCGAAGACAGGGCAGACAAAATGAGAGGAGTGGTACCATGGCGAGCGGGGAACTCCAGGCAGGAAAAATAAATTAGGAGAGGATGGCCACAAAAACAATTGGTAGGAGAGATGACTAGAGTGTGGTAGTACCATGAACGCTAGGGGACATATGGCATCGCATCTGAACAAAGAGGAGTGACAACACAGGTATAAAACACCAGATAGGTCAGCTTACCCGAGACGTGGCCAAAACTTTTCAGATATTTCAGTTTTAGATAAGTGATCGCTAAGGTTTAATGAAGTATACAAATTACTATCATCAGGGCCAAACCTCATCATTAGGGCTTCTATCACATCATGTAAAAGGAAGACGGCAGTGTAGCTACATCACAGCAGGTCCAGTGTCTTAGCAGGCACCAATACCTGATAATAATCTCTAGCCTATCTGTTTCTTTCTGTATCATGTGGCCATAGTTATAGTGGCAGATTCCAACTTTATAGAATAGAAGATCTTTCTGGGTAGTCAGCTGTCCGAACTTCAGTCTTTTTTGGAAGACTTACCACCTCCCCGAGTCAGACCCTTCAGCGAGTCTCCAATGTTGCCAGAATATAAAGGGAAACTTATCAGTGCAGCCGCCTACAAAAGCGTATATCAACGAAGCTAAAGAAAGCAAAACAACTCTGTAAATAGTCTTCAAAGAAACAATAGCTCTAATTAAGAATGCAGGGCTTGTTTCACTGAATTTGTAAAACGTAGGAAGAAAGGAGATGGCTGCAGTATTAGTGAAGGAGGTGCAACAAAAACCAACTTCAGTAGAAGGGAACATGCTTTGGTGGCATCCACAGAAAAGTTATTTTGACAAAGCTGGGATGATTACCAATTTAAGTAAAGCTATAATTATTTTATCTGGTTGTTCCATCCCACTACAAGTCACCAAGGCCACTTCAGAGCCTGTTTCGCATGGGTTGACCTTGCCCAGGATCTTTAAACTGAGGACAATCAAGAAGCCTTGATTTTATTTTTAAAGAAAATCTAGTTCACAATTAGTGGGTGGATCAATGTTGAATCTGTCATTGGCATTGAAGGAAACTGGAAATAATAATACGCTCAATGATCTGTGGGTAGTGCCAGAGTCTATAAAGGGTTAGTGAATTACTACACCAGTGCCTTCTTCATGTGAATCTTCTTTATTAAAAGGCATTTGCGGAACAATGAACCTTATGAGATAACATCAGAAATGGCAAACTCAAATAAAGTGATGGAAGCACTCCCTTGAGTTTAGTTCAGTTCGTTAGTCGGTTAATTCTGTAGGTTTCACAGGCGGGAGGTTAAGCCGCTACTCTGCGGGTGGTGGTGTTGGAAGATGAAGAATGAATGTTTTTAAACTCGAGTTTATTCATTTTTTGTTGATGTTAGGTTGGATACAACGGATTTAAACACAGATTTTGAGTCACACATGGTGCCCTTGACATTCACAGGATTTTGGTTGTTTTCACAATTGTATTAACTTCTAATGTTCAGTAAGATCTGGTTTAAATCACATATAGGTCTCGAGGGATAATTGGTCAGAGCAAGGTATGATGGATTGAGCTGGGGACTTGATTTTTTTAAGTTTAGGTTTTATATAAGAAAAATTAGTATATGATTTTTTCATATTGCAGTTTTCCCTGACAAAGATCTGCTAGCTCGAAATGCACTGGGGGATTATATGCATGACCGTTTAAAGTGAAATGTGATTTCTGACATGCTGTAGATAAAGGCTTGGGCGGGCATATCTCCAGCATTATAATTGTGGAGTCTCCTTGCCTGTACAGAGATTCTTGAAACAAAGTATATTGGAATAAATGGATTGAACATGGATTAATTTTGAATAAACTTGGATACTTGTCAGAAATAGTTGTGACTTTCGTTTTCGTGTCAGTGCAACTTGAATGGAGTGTGACTACGCACCACAAACTTTGTCATTTGCAAAACTGCCATGTCTAAACAAAAAGGTTAGGCGACTGACAAGAAAGATACACCCACCAAGTCAAATGGTAAAAGGATTATGCTAATTATCCAGTATGCATCTGTTCTTGGCAAGTAAAGCTGTAGATTTACATGCTTTGCATACTCCTGCCATCTCGTGTTGGGTCTGGATGTTTGCAAGTGTTTTTTCTTAGAAGAAGCCTTTCCTAGTCACGAGGTAAGGAGATTCCTCCTTTCGGTGATAGTGCGCATGGGCATCGACTCCATTGTTAGATTATTTTTCCACAAGAGGGTGAGAATGGAGTAAGTAAGTGTAGTACAGAGATATCCTTGTGTATGTAATGTAAATAATGAAAACTGCAACATCTTCAACTGCTCGTGGAGGTGTGAAGGGGCATGTGAATGTAAAGCTCTACATGCCAAGAACTGATGCTTACAGAGTAAGTAGCATAATCCGTTCGACGCATGTGTGCTGTAGATACACATGCTTTGCATAGACTGTATAGCAGTATTCTCCCAAAGCGGTGGCCAACCGGTGGAGGTTGCAGCTGTTTGGAAAAGTGTCTTTAGCACTGCTTGCCCTACATTGGCTTGTAGACCTGCTAACGCATCCACACAGAAGTGTTTGGTAAAAGTGTCTGGTGCTGCAGATTGTTTATACAAAAACAACAATGGATGGGCAGAATGCAGAACAATGTCATACATTCACCCTAGTACAGAGATCTGGGCCTAAATCCATCGTTTTTTTGCTCACCATGCCATTCCAGTTTGGACCCAGCCATATGCAAATCAGTCCTGACCCTGCGCCTAATGGGAACAGTCCAGCCCGAACTGTCAGGCCAGGTCCTCCCTGGACTGGAAACAAGTATCCTAGGTCTGGTTTCGGGGGTTCACCCTTCTTCAGCCAGGATAGCTTAAGTTCAGTGGCATGGAGAGCACTGGACGCACGTCTGGGCATACCCGTCCCACTTGGGGTCACAAATGCAAAAACAACAATTGAATGACAGAATGCAGAACAATGTCATACATTTTACAAAGATCTGGGCCTAAATCCATCGGTTTTCTGCTCACCATGCCATTCCAGTTTGGACCCAGCTATATGCAAATCAGTCTTGACCCTGCGCCCAATGGGAACAGTCCAGCACGAACTGCCAGGCCAGGCCAGGTCCTCCCTGGATTGGAAACAAGCACCCTAGGACCGGTTTCGGTCCCTTCCTGCACATAAACAATCTTTCCCTGCAACGCAGGCCCCCTTGCCTGGCATTTTGCTGTGCAGCACACATGGAAACAGCCAAAACGGGGAAAAAGTATAAACATTTCTCCTCGCTGCGCCAGGGTAAGATCAGGTTTTCCCTGGACTTAATTTTGGCGCTGTCCCATATTTACGCCACCCTTGTAAATATGGGTCAGCGTCAAAATCAATGGGTGTTGCGGTGGAACGTCCACCGCATCACCCATTGCACACCCCTTTCATGCTACGTAGATCGTTAAAGGGTGTCTTATTTACAAGGTGGCGTTAAGTCCCGTTAAGTGACTAAACGCTGCCTTGTAAATAAGGCATAGCCCCTATCGCCACCACGACGTCAGAAAAAGTAAGAGCCAAGCCAGAAATCATGTGTACCCTGTATGTGGGCTCAATTCTTTTTTGTACAGCAGAAATAGTGAACTTGCATATTTGAAGGTGCTCTCTTATGTGATAAAGAAAAAGGTGGCTCCACAAAACAAAATATTTGCCTAGGATCACACAATTTTATATGAGTTCATGGGTCAAGTACATTACTATTAGGTCGAGTAGATTATTAAAGTTACTAGACCTGCAGGTCTAGTAAAATTGTTATGATTTTTCGAGCCCTCGGATGTTACCTAAAAAGGCCATAGATGCTCCTATTTTACGAGGGGAATGCGCTCTAGGAGGTATAGATAAAGTTTGCTTAGCTTTAGTGTAGCAGGTTTGAATACATTTAACAATCCACCTTGCAATACCAGATTTAGAAAATCGGACTGAATTTGTGAGGTGTAGCAAATGCAACAAACAATTGTTTTGTGAAAATCTTTTCTGCTACCAAATCAGGTTTAGGAAAGAATACAGGCAACTCAAAAAACTTTGGGAAGGAATTTTAGGTTGGTACGAAGAACTACTCTGTCTTTATAAAGTTGAAAGAAGGGTTTGTTTAAGGTTAAAGCCTATAGCTCACCAACTCTCCTCAATGAAGTGACAGCAATGAGAAAGGCCACTTTCCATGAAAGAAACTGTAACAGACAGTTGTGTAATGTCTCAAAAGGCAGACTCATGAGCCGTGTAAGCACAATGTTCATATTCCAAACTGGTGCTGGAGGTACCCTTGGTGCTATTATTCTCTTAAGGACCTCCATAAAGGCTTTCATTACTGGAACCTTGAACAAAGATAGATGATGTCTGTTTTGCGAATATATGTGGTTACTGCTGCAAGATGCAAGCGAATGGAAGTGTAGGCTAGACCAGCGCACTGTAAATGCAGAAGGTAACAAATGATATTTTGAGTAGATGCATCTAGTGGATCAATATTGTTAGTACAATATATAACAAATCTTTTCCATTTTGCTGCATAGCATGCTCTGGTGGTAGGCTTTCTTGCATCTTTAAGAATGGTCATACATTCTGGTGGCAAGTTGAAATAGCCAAACTATATGACTTCAGGAGCCAAATCGCTTAATTTAGCTTTTTGTAATTTGGGTGTCCGACTTCTCCATGGTTCTGCGTGAGAAGACTGAAATTGAGATGCAGCTTTTGATGTGGAACTACTGACAGTTCTAAAAGTGTTGTAAACCATGGTTGACAAGCCCACATAGGAGCTACTAGAATCAGTGTGAGAGATGTTTGCCTGAGCTTCCGGACCAGAAATGGAAGGCGAGGGAGAGGTGAAAAAGCATAGGCAAATGTCCCTGACCAATTCATCCATAGGGCATTGCCTTTAGATAGAGAGTGTGGGAATATGGAGGCGAAATTTTGGCATTTTGAGTTGTCCACTGTTGCTAACAGATCTATTTGTGTTGAATCCCCATTGTTGAAAGTATGGAAGGAGAACCTAGGGATGAAGTTCCACTTGTGTATTTGTTGCTGCCTTCTGCTTAGGAGGTTGGCAATCTGAATGTCCACTCCTGGGAGGTGCTCTGCCAGAAGATCAACTCTGTGATGAATTGGTCAACACCAAGTGGTCTGAGAGATGCGTGACAGTTACAGAGAAGGGGTTCCCCACTGTTTTGTACATAGTACATAGCTGTCCTATTGTTCGTGCGGACTAAGACAACTTTCCCTATGAGGTGATACTCAAAAGCTTTCAGTGCTAGATATACAGCAATAAGCTCTAGGTAGTTGATGTGCAGAGCCTTGTATCTATTTTTCCAAACTTTGAATTGTGAAGCCGGGCACCCCAACCCGTGAGGGATGCGTCTGCTGTTACCACGATCTGTGGAACAGGGTCGATGAAGGGCCGCCTTTTTGATAAGTTTGGTGTGTTCCACCACTGCAGAGAACGATGGGTGTGGCTGTCTAGCAACACCAGATCTGTTAATTGACCCTGAGACGGATTCCATGGATGTACTAAGAAATCTTGTAGAGGACGCATGTGCAATCTTGCATGAGGCACTATCTCAATGCATGTTGCCATCATCCCTAACAATTGCATGAAAGTCCTGACTACTAAGTAGTGATTGGCCTGAAATTGTATTAGCGGAGATTGAAGATTTTGAATTCTGGCTACATTGGGAAAGGCTAGAGCTCTGCAAGTGTTTATAGTCGCTCCCAGATAGGACTGCATTTGTGAAGGTTGAAGGGGAGACTTCTGCACATTGACCGTGAAACCCAATTGGTGAAGTAGGTCTAATGTAGTAGTCTGAGTGTGGTGTAGACACTATTGGTGTGTGATGGCTTTGATGAGACAGTCGTCCTGATATGGGAAGACATAAATCTGTTGTCTTTTGAGATGTGCCGCCACCACTGCTAGACATTTTGTGAACACTTTGGGCACTGGCGCAAATAACATGAGGGGGGGGGCCCCCTGCACAGTTGGTAGATGGGCCCTCTAAGGGTTAAATCAGGAGTATTGAGGACCAAACAGAGTATTGAGTTGAGGCCACCCCACCCCACCCCGCCACCATGGGCACTGCGGGTGCCTGTGTTATGCCACTGACTATGGGAGCAGTAGTTACTCCGAACAGGAGTACCTTGAACTGATAGTGTTTTCCTGCTATCACAAATCAGAGGTATTTGCGATGAGTTGGGTGAACCGGAATATTCAAGTATGCATCTTTTAAGTCCAGTGAGGACATAAAATGACCTTGCTGTAGTAGTGGAAGGACCTGTTGAAGCGTGACCATGAGGAAATGTTCTGAAAGTATGTACAGATTTAATGTTCTTACATCCAAAATGGGTCTTAAGGAGTCATCCTATTTTGGGATTAGAAAGTACAGAGAGTACACCCCTGAACCTTGGTACTCGTTCTATAGCTCCTTTTGTTAAAAGTGCTTGTTTTTCTTGTTTGAGAAGCTGCAGGTGCTCTGACGAGTTTGTGAGTGCAAGGTGGAATATTGGGAGGATTCCTGGTGAGCTCCAGGCAATAACCATGTCGGATAATGTCTAAAACCCATTTGTCTGATGTTATGGATTGTCAAATGGGGAGAAATGGTTTTAGTCCTACCCCGACAAGTGTTAAATGATCAGGGGAAGTGTACGCAAGTCATTCCTTATTGGGGGAAGGGGAGTTGCGCGTTGGCGTGCTCTTATCCCTACCTTTAAAATGTTTTCCTCTGTACCCTCCTCTATAGAAGCCTCTTCCGGAACAGGGTTACGTGTTGGACTTATATGAGGAAGTGTTAGGGTCCGAGGATGTACTTTTAGACCCGGCTATATAGAATGAGCGGCAAAAGTAGCTTCTGGTTGAAGGAGTCTGAAGGGCTTCCATGGATTTTGCCATGTCAGTGTCTTTTTTCATCTTTTGTAAAGCTTCATCAACCTGAGGTCTGGAAAGGAGTATTTAAAATAGAGTGATGGACTTCTGATTTAAAACCTGAAATTCTAAGGCAGCCATGCCGACGTAAGAGAATGCTGGTATTAACTTCTCTAGCTGCAGCGTCTGCAGCATCAAGGGTCACATCTAATAGAATAGTTAGAAATGAGTTTCCTTCTTGAACTAGATCTTGTGCCTTTTTCCAGTGCTCTTCTGGGAGGCACTGAAGTAGCCCTTCCATCTCATCCCAGTGTGCCCTGTCATACCTGGCTAGTAGGCCATGCGTGCTGGCAATGCGCCAGTGATTAGCGGATTGAGCAACTAACCTTTTAAAAGATGAATCAATAAGCTTAGAATCTTTATCTTGGGGAGGTGTATCTCCAGAGGTCTCCAAGTTCGCTCTTTTGCGAGAGTTGGAAACTACTACAGCATCTAGAGGGAGTTGTCCTTTAATAAAAACAGGTCAGAGGGTGATGGTTTATATTTTTTATCAACCCTGGGTGTTAAAATATGTGCACGAACAGGGCCCTTACAAATCTCATCTGCAGGTCTCATCATGCCTTTTAACATAGGGTGACTGACTAACTGTGTGAAGACCCTATTGTTTCAAATAAAAAGTCGTTATCTAAAGCCTCTTTGTGCAGTGTAATACCATGATTTGCTGCTGCTCTGGAAATTGGCTCTAGATAGGAAACATTATTGTCTGGAGGTGAAGGTTTTGCAGGGTATAGGTCTGGACCATTATCTATGGATGAATCAATATTATAATCATCCCATGGATCAGTAAGTAAAGGAACATTGTCATCATCATCATCACCTCCATCTCCTAAAACAGGCTGTGTATGAGGAGACCCCTGTGGTGTTATGTGTAATGGATCTGAGCCTGGCAGTACTGGTAAAGGTGAAGATGGTAGAGGGGATGGCAAAGTAGGATGGATAGGACTTGTAGCAATGTGCTTCTTTTTCTTCTTCTTCTTAAGAGGGATCTTGTATCCAGTGTCCTCTGAACTGACGTTCCTCTTGGAAGGAGTTTTGGCCAATATATGTCATGTCTGGATTGATTTAAGCTTTTTCTGCTTTGGATCTAGTCTGTCATTCATAATACCTAAGATCAGTTCCGGGAATCTGAAAGATCTTCTTTCGATTTCAACGCCATCATTTTCAGTGCCGAACCGGTAGTCCTTCGAAGCGGAGGATTTCGGCTCCTAACAAGATTGGTATTTCGGAGCAGAATGTTTGCGGTCCGAAGATGATCTGTCTCAGCTCAATCCCAAGCCGGAAGGCTTGACCTCTTGTTTCGGTGCCAAGCCCGAGGGCGGGCGTCAGAAACATCGTCTCGGTGCAGACTAAGGCCCGAAGGCAGAGGTGGTGCCAAAGCCTTATGTTTGGTGGAAGATAGTTTATGCTCTGGTGATGAGCACAAGTTGCAAGGGTAACTGGAGTTGGACAGAAATGAAACTGGGGGCATTCCATCGGCAGAGGGGTGGATCGACGTGGCTAGGCCTGAAGGGCGTCCACGATGTTTCTGACTGAAGATTAGAGACTTTCCGATCGAATGGATACGTGGAGAGAGGAAAACATGTACAATAACAATACCGTTGAGGGTAGAGTGGATTACGCACCGAGGGGAACCTGAAGAACTGTTTTGAACCAGAGCGCACCAATACATGTCCAAACCAGATGGCGGAAAGAAAACAAACAATGGAGACGATGCCCAAGCGCACTATTAACGCAAGGAGGAGTCACCTTACCTCGTGACTAGGAAAGACTTCTTCGAAGAAAAACAACTTGCAAACATCCAGACCCAAGACTAGATGGCAGGAGTATGCAAAGCATGTGCATCTACAGCACACATGCTTCGAACACACATTCTTACCAACTACTTAATCGTAGCAACACAGGGTATGTTGGAAAACCTAGAAGTACTGTCACCTCCATACAGTGCACATTACCACATTTGACACCATAAGCCTGTGCTAAGGTAGCCAATATCTAATTAAAATATGTATGAATGGCTAAACAGTCCATTTTCTACAGTACTTTGGAATCAGTTGTATAGATTGAAATAGCTCATCACAATAATAACTAACATTAATGCGCCAATATTGCTGCAACGAAATAGGAGGTTGGGTGGAAAGTGCATAACTTTGGATCTGGAGTGTGCAGGCACAAGCTGAAAAAGCGAAGCTCATCTTGACAAGCTTTCAAGAGAGACTCAAATAAATGCAGCAACACTGTCAATGTAGAAGTGAGACTGGCATATCCAGCTGATTGGAAATAAGAGACAGGTATGACTGGCTTTGGGGCACCACAAAGTTGTCAAGCCTGTTTCTGGCTGTCTTTGGCAGGGTAAAGCCCTGCACAATCCAAGCAGTCTGATCCCAACTCTGAATCCCTCATGGAATGAATAACACAAACATCACTGCCAAAAGCAAAGATGTACTTCAATGCCTGGCAGTGCTTATACAGTAGTGGGTACACATGAAAGCTTGGTACAATAGCTTGTTCTTTGAAAAAGAGAAGCACGAGGGGCCAGGGTACCATAGAAGATCCTAAAGTTATATAATTGGATAATTACTTCTGGTACAGTGACAATCAAGGAAAGACACAACAAAACACTAAAGACCCCCAACCAGCCCGATTTTCTGGAGTATTGCAGATGGAAGATCTGAGGTCAAATCATCCATTTCTAGATAGAAAGCCATGGTTCTGAATCAAATAATTTACTTAACAAGGTCCCCAGAGGGCTTGAGGATTTACTTAAAGAACATTTTCTGGTATGTCACACATTATAGCGATCTCTGGGGTACCTCTTTAAAACCGAGATTCTACCAGATCTTCAATCCTACTTCCTTTTATGGAAGAGAAGGAAGGTTGAGGCCCAGCAGAAGAATCCTGGGTGGGTGAATGGGACAAGGGAAAAAGGTAAGTTGTTCTCGAAGAAATACAACTAATGACTTACGAGTGGATGTTCACCACTACATGGGAAAAATGTTTTCTCCATCTCTTGGTATCTTTTAGCAATTTGACCAAAGTCACAAAGATCATCCTTTTAAAATGCAGAGGTTCTGATCTTAAGTGCCACAGAACGTGCAGGTACATCAGCTAAACTTCGAGCCTAAGCAACACATAAGTGGGTCATGAGGACAAAGAGCTGACATCCAGGTGCCTTCGGTGCGGTCTTTATAACTACAATGGGGAGAAACTTGACCTTACACTATAATTTTTCCATTCCTTTATTTGCCTTCCTCCTGTCTTTGTTTGCTTCAGATTCCAAACTTCTGCCTACATGGTGAGGCTGCCTATGGAGCCATTAAAGTAAGTCGATGGAGGCACAGAGAGGTGTGTAAATGTTGTAGGGGAACACAGCTCAACACAGTTCACAGCAACTCTCATCTATACTTTTCTAGAATAGAGTGAAGGGAAGCAAAGGTACAAATAACAATAGTATTGCAGCTTGATGTCTGTTATAGATTGAAAGTGTTTGCATACTGAGGCAGTCTACTGATTCAAGCTGTACCAAAATTCGATTTTGGGACAAACCACCTATGGCTAATGGCTTCAGGCCCCTTGTAGTACAATGCCCTTTGAACGAAAGCCATTGTTTAGTTGTCCTTGCTCACACCCATGTTTGGCTCTCGACTTACTTTGACCTCACCAGTCCCTTCGTGCTTCACCACTATATAGATGAATATCTCAACGTCACTTCAAATCCACAATTACTCCTGAGAGTCTTTATGCCAAACCGTTCATTTTCGAATGACAGGATTGTGAATGTATAAGAGAGGGGAGTGGTGGACACTAGCACCTTCCAAAGAATTGAAGAGGCTTTTTACCAGTGCAAGAATGGAGTTGAGGTCTGAGCTGAAGTGGTAAGTTGGAACCAAGACACTCAAAATCAGACCTATTGCTAGGGCGAGCAAGAGCTATAGGACAACGTGGAACTTGCTAAGTTTTAGGAAATTAAGTAGAAATTCCTGCACTTTGCAAAAAGCAAGATATGTCACCCTACAAAAAGCTAATAATCTACAACCTATTATATACTGAACTTTGCTAGACCTCATTCTGCAGTTATCCCTAAATAAGTGCTGCATAAAAAAATTAACCTCTTCCGTGCGAATGGCCCCCGGTCGTCTGACGTCACGGGGTGTGTGTGTCGGATGGCTGGGGGCAGTCCGATTTGCGCACGCGTAGAATTCGCCCGCACAACGGGGAAATAGGCGCCGCATGGTAGCGGTTAAGTGCCAAATCACAACTCTTGACTTCAGGTAATAACGTCACAGAATTAGACAATAAAATTGAAGGTATTTTACAAACAAGTTGATTTACACACTAAACCAATACCACAATATTACTGGATCTAAATTATTTTAGAGACTGACAGCCTACGGTGTAACTGAGAGAATGAGAGGCTTCAGATCATATTCACATTTGGATATTATACCCACAGCACAAGTAATGGAGGGTGGTGGTAAGAGGGTCTCATACGGTCCTCACTATATCTTTCCTACAATCAGAACCGCTAACCAGTGAGACAACAAGACCACTCATTAAGAACAGCGGCAGAAAAATAAATATATCTCTGTTCTAATGTGAGGTTCAATCCTATTTTGCCTTATCAGTATCCATATTATTAGACCGCAAGACACTCACTCACCAAGGTGGCATGCTTCATCATAGGGTCTATTGGTCTCACAGCCAATATGTCCAGTTACAGCTGGTTGTGCTCCAATGTCGGAGCTCTTTCTGGTGAGCTTATATAGAGAACTCCATTGAATGTTAAGAAAAGAAAACGCACGGGCTACCGCCCAAGTACACTTTATGGGAAAATGGCTGAACCGTGGCGCTGGGCACATGCTGGCTGTGTGTTATACCCACAAACCATCCACAACCAATGATTACAGCGTCACCAGTACACTGATAAGTTTCCCAACTTCCCATGCTAGCCAAGCTATGTTACCACTCCATCTGATACTAAGGAAGATTAAATGTGCAGAATCTACAAGGTAATGGAATATAAATAAAATAAGTGTATAATGTGAATAGGTTTCTCGAGTCTCTTCAAGGGCAGCTTGTAACACAAATCCTATACCTTTCTTCATACACCCACAGAAGCAATCTCCTACAGTACGAACGGAAACGGAGCAGACCTTTTCTAGTCACCAACTTGAATACCTGCTTTAGAGAAAGTCAACTGCACATTACAGGGAAGCAGGCAAAACATGCGACATTAAAGCAAGGCAGACAGCACAACCCTTCTGCTGAGAGCGCAGACACTCTGAGTTCAGGACTGTCCAGAGGGAATGAATGATAACAGAGTGAGTCACTCTTCTGAAAAATAGGTCCGGAATGCCTTACCTAAAGGAATGTGAGAAGGGATGAGCCCTGGAAAAGATCAAAGCAGAAAGGCAGCAGCAAAAAAGAGAAAGAAATATTTCAGTCCAAGCAATGCAGCAACATAAGTTCCCAAATTACGATCCAACCTACCCCAATAACATTCCGTATGGTGAGGCCACAGCCCACTACAAATACACAGCTAACACACAAATCCATGTTAAGGCTGCCATACATACAGCATGGTACAAGACCAATGACCATACACAAAGCACATCACATCCAGCCCAGGCATCCCCCATGCAAAATGTGATTTTAGCAGACCAGGCGACTAGACATCAAACAAGTACAAATCTACCAAAAGAGGCCCAGAATGAATCTCAAAGCCTTTGCAGCACATTGCATGACTTGACAGCAAGGAGACAAGCACATCCACTCCAGGCAGCCACTTGAAGACATTTCATCTCATCAAACAATTATGAAAAATACACAGCAACCGGTCCATTTCTAGAACATCCACATGCAGAATGCAGACTAGACAATAAGTATATGTTTAACCAGTCTCAATGGCAGGACAGATACATTTCTTGAAATTACTCCTATAGTTACACTTACAACAAGTCTTAAAATGTTGGATGAAGAACCTTGCCAACCCACACTGAGAGAAAGCACACATCTAAAACAACCCCAGACTACCCCACATGTGGAACAGAGAAAGGGAAAAATCCCATAAGCGAACAAGTACGTCTCTAAATGCACCATCAGAACACACACACAAGCAGGTTAGAGACCCAATGACCTATGACATCAAAAGAGAACCAGCAACTCTCAAAATACACCCCAGCCCAACAAAAAAGCACAACAAAGAACCCAGCACTCCAAATAAGTGAGCAATAAAAATACACACCCAGCATGACAAGCATGCAGGATAAACCCCTTGACAGATGAACGCTATCTAGACAGCAAGCACAACATTTACCCAAAGCATTACCATATGCAGGAAAGAGGTGGCAAAAACAGGGAGGTATAGACATGATTCAAAATTCTTTGCAGGCCTGCTCTACATGCAGCAATAGACAAACACTGATGGTGAACCATATCCTTACTAGACAAACACCAAAACATAAGATACCCCAGACACACCACATGTTGGTAAAACAAAACATGCATCAACACTGGCCTTGAGAACACCGCCATGCAGCAATGGCCAACCCACAGCACATTTGACAACAAAGGGCTATTTTCGGAAAAGAGGGGAACAAGAAACTTGACAAAATTTGACAATAACTTAAAGAAAGCCAAGCAATAATCCATGCAATTTTAACTCATAATGCAGAGACAGAAACAAAGCAGAGAGGTTAGCAGATCGCCATGTCACGGATAGGGGCAACGTGCATTTAAAAGACACTATTTGCCCATATGGAAACAGTTAAAGTTAATAAGGCTTGCAGCCATTCCACGCTTGAATATTAACAGCAGGCCATATGCTTCCCTTTACCTTCATGCAGAATACCTATCTCATACTGAGGTGCTACACTAACTGAAATCAGTGTACAGAGCTTTTCCTACTCATCTAAAAGAGTCGCTGGGAGCCAAAATTCCAATCACACCATCTTTATCTAACTGAAAGCCATTTAATGGGACTGGTGATAAAATCACAGCTTTGTACCATCAGAATCTCTATAGTGCCCAAAACACACTGAAGTACTTCTATTGAGCCATGGGGAAAGCTGGCCTTTCCTATGAGGTGATGTTTTAGTCACATTTTAAATATAAACATGTCTCCCAGTAATAGTGGCAAGTCTAGTAAAGCTCACTTTAAACACATCTTCATTCATGTCATGCCTCAACCTATCAACATAAAAAAATATTATATCTCCAGTTCTGTTGCATCTCAAATGGGAGACAAAGTGCACTAGATATAACGTACTTGTGCAATATGGGTATTCTTTACAGATTCACATATTAAGACATTCCCTGCTGTCTCAATGTAGGATCTTCTAACATGTACTAACTAGGTGTTTGTCATCTCTAAAAGTTACCCGTTTTCTGGAGGCTGCCATCATTGAGGCCTATTAAATGATGATCATAATGTTCTATTTGAGGTACGTTCTCGAAAAGTAACAGGACTGTGTTCCTTTGTAGATGGTACATATTGTGCAGAAACATTTTAAGATATTCTCTGTAAGCACAGTACCTGCTACACATTTACATGCTAAGCAGGAAACATCAGATAGAGTATCTGAATAGTTTACCACGAGTGAGGGATATCACCTACACTTGCTGCAGCATTTACTCTTGCAAACCTTTGTAGAGACGGTCCCTAAAGAACCTAAAACCAGCATTTGGCTTTTCAGTAACTTAAAACAAGCTACTCACGCAAGGATAAAGACTGTTTAGCTGGAATCTTACAAGTAAGAAGCAAGTGTGTGTGAGAGTATGAGAATTTGTGTATGAGGGTGTGTGTGTGTGTGTCAGTCACGTTCATCCAGGTTCCTGTGATAGTCTCTGATAGCTGGTAAAGTGTATCCAAAGAGTACTGGAGATTTGATTTCACATTAAGTAAAGATGGAGTAAAATACCCCAAGAATAAAGAATCAGCTACAAATGCTTCTAAATTGGCATATTTTCCATCTGAAAGAGTAATGCCACCCATTAACAATTCGGAAAGAGGATTGAGAGAATGCGATATAAATCCTTACGCGCTACAATAAACGCAGCGACTATGGACCCAGATCACAGGACCATCCCCTCAAACTGGCATAGTAGATCAGTTCTCCTGGACAGATTAATATGTAGCACTTAGGAAAGACAGGTTACAATACTGGGCCCGGCTGCAACCACGAGAATCATCTCTCAGCTAAATCCATTCTTGGCGGCATGGTATTGCAAAATATTTGCATCAGCAATATCCACCAATTCTCATAAGAGACTTATTGACTGAGTTTTCATCGAGTCAGCAAGGCATCCTGACTAACTTTGAAAGGGAGTATTAAGTTAAACAATTACATCGAACGATGACCCACAGAACGGCCACCCATGACAGTTTTTTGCTGATCAATTATCAAGGGTTACAATGGGCTCCTGGGAAAATTTGCTTTCCAGGGACAAACAACATTTATTGCTGCCTTTCACGACTTTACTATTTGCTCCTGTTTTGCCATTTCACATCTCCTAATATCTCTTCATCTTGGACTGAAGGAACAGAAACATTCACATCATTATTCATCAAGACATTTGTGCATAAATATGGATATAATTGACTCTCTAAAATGTATGTAATATTGGCCCTGTAACCCAAATAAAACGTATCCTACTGTAGTATCTTTGTAAAAAGTGTGTTGGTAGAATCAAAGTATTCCACCACCAAAAATCTGTATTTTCATACACGCAGAACATGGAAAACCCTAACTTTTTCAACATGTCTGCAATAAATATGTAATGTGCAGGAACCGTCAGGGCAGAAGCAGCCTAACAGGTGTGATGACAAAATAGAAAGCAAATGCATGCTTATGCCTGTAAACACAAGTGATGCTAAGTTGCACAGTTGCATATTCATAGATATACCCCACAGCAACGTTTATTGATAATATTTGGGAATGATGAACAATTGAATAAAATCTACCGAAGGGCGACTTAATGCCATGTCAGTATTATTCAGAGGAGAAGAAGCAAAACCACTGTTTTTCATATCTTTTTTATATGACTAGGGCAGGCAAAAGACCCTTCCCATTATGAGACGTGGGAGCCAACACACTGCAAAAGTCTCAGACTGAAAGTATGTCTTCTACCTGCTGGGCCACAACAAACTTTTTAACATAATCAAACCTTTCCCTTATTCTCCAGTATCCACCCGGGGAGTTGAATATTCGTGGAATACTAGACACCACCCAGAGGACAAGAAATAAATCGCCTCAAAAACACATTTTTAGAGTCGGCATGAAAAGAGTAGGCTTGCACTTTAAAATCACGGAGTAAAGTGTCCTTTAATTTTTATTCCTCAATAATTAGGGACGTTTGAAGTCAAGGTGCTTTTTTAGTTAGTCTTAAATTGCTAAATACAGCATGCTAACTCCGCTAGTTCAGTGCAGTGTGGAAGGATGCAATCTGCTGAGGATTGTAAATTGCCAAGCAAATAATGTAGAATATGTGTATCTGCTTGCTAGTATGTTGATAAAAGCATAGAATGGCATTGTGTATTCAATTGCTCATGGGAATGGGAAATGGAATAATGGAACGTATTTCCAATCTCTTCAAACACCAACTTCCAGATCTAGACGTTGTGCAGTTCGGCCCACTGTCCTATCTATTGGGTAGAGGGAGGGAGGGTGTGGAGAATACTGGACACAACCTAACCTTATATCCATGCGAAACAAAGCCTTACAAGTGTACACAATGCAGTGTCCTTCCCCAATGGAAACTGGGATTAACACCATGCGTGCGGCGCATTTTCCCGCTGTGCGCTGAACTTTTAAAAAACCCGTGGTTCATGACGAGCTCAGCTCGTCATGAGCGTACGAGAGGTGTACCTCATGACGAGCTGAGCTCGTCATGAGCGTCGAAGGGGTTACATGGTTGGGAATCCATTGATAAATGTGATAACATACACTCTGGCATACTGAACATTTCAAACACTAACACCCATAATTCGGAGAAGGTAAAACAAACAACTGTGTAGGACACAAAAGTAGGAAGCTGAACTAACACAGCCAACACACCGATGTAAATTTGGAAGGGTGATTCTGCAGGGGGAGAAAAAGAGGATGTTGTGCCACAAGAAATAAGAAACAGAGGCGCAAGGCTAAATCCTGTATGAGAATTACACAGGAATGAAAGTTCAACTGGAACAGGAGAAACCAGTGGGTGGCAAAGGGCATATAAAAAAAAGACAGAAATGGGAGGAACTTGCCCACAAGGCAAGTTTATCACTCTGAAGAAAAACACAACATAATGGAAAGTCAGATCACACAGGTTGGGGAAACGACAATCTACAGGTGGAGCCGATGTGGAAGAAGTTTTATCTCACAGAGAAGATATCTAGGTGCACATGCATGTGTGCACACGCATTGGTGGCTTTATCCAAACAGGAGAAGGAGCATGAATCCAATGACAAAAAACACAGGAATGAGAAGATCTTTTCCAGAGTGGAAGCCACAGTGGGAGCCATACAGAAACAGTAAAACAAGGAGTGTGTGATAGTATCAGTGGGAGCACACAGGAATAGGATACCTTTCGACAGGCCACACAGGAGCATAGAAGACCACATCTATCTGAAAAACATAGTAGGTAAGGCACTATCCCACACGACAAACAAACAAGGCCAGAGGCAGAACCATTTAAATAAAGCTACAAAAACCAGAATCTAACAGGAGTCCATAAGTGCAAATATTGCCCCACTGTAAAGAAGTTCTTTTGGCTCTGTAATAGGATGAAAAATTCGGAGTGTGGACATACTCCGAAGAGGCCACTCATCACAGCAAACCCAAGCATCTCTGATCACATGTGGCACAGGGGAGCCTGCAAACGGCACAAAGGCTGTGGAAGATGCACGAAGATAAATCATACATATGGCACCAGTGAGGAATAGGTACTATTCAAACAGTGGTAAGAGATACTCTCAAATGACTGCGTCACATAGGCAAAATCCACTAAAAGTTTGCACATAACTAAACAGGTGCGGGGCAAGACGGGGGAAGGATTGTAGGAACATCTTGAGGGGCATGGGGATAGACAGACGTTACAGAGAGGAAGGCTACCTGTGATCAGAGATTTCTGCCAATGCTTACCACCCAGGTCCCTCCAGCTGAAGGATGGGCCTCCTGCCCAAGAGTGCGGTCGTCAGTCTGTATTCCAGCCAATGACAGTGTTAGCAATTCATTACACAACTAGGGTACCATCATTATCACACACTCAGTGTCTGGATGCAAAATATAGGAGTGGAGAAATAACATGGGGGGGTGGGTGTGTTCCAATTATATAGGAATTAAACAGTATGAACATTACACCATCAATTCAGGGCACAGGCAGAGGGAAACTACTTCTCTACCCTACTCCTTGCTGCTGTGGCTTTGCATACACCGTTAGCCTACAGCTGAAATTCTGCAACAAATTCTTTGTGAGAAGCACATTTCTATTAAATGTATCCACTACAAAGGTATTTGGAGAAACAATGAGAATAGCTCCACATTTAAAGTATACACCCACATCAACCATTTTAGAGTGTGAATCAGAACTAGTACACACAAACATTAGTCGTTTACTCCAAAGTTACTGCTTTTTATTACGGGCACATAATTTCCTGTATACTCAAACCTCTATATCTTCAAGGAAAGAAATGCTAACTTCCACTTCTACTGTTCGCTATTGATGCAGAGCGGCTCTCGATGGCTACATTTTAAATTTCTACCGTCTTAGCATAATGACTGTAAGCCTTCCCGGCATAGCTTTTATTTCAGACAAGCTTCAGTGTTATGGGTATTTGAGACACACATATCTGCAGTTCTACAACTCCCCTTGGTCCTTGAAGAGTCAAGAGTCCACCGATCAGGCTTCAATTGCCGCTACTGCCTTTGCAGTGTTTGCTCACCATGGACATTGGCACTCCAATGCTACCAAGCTTCCCAGATACTTTGCAAAATATTTTCTGGTGCTACATTAGGCCACGCATCAAAAGCCTCCCACTCTGATCTCTGTACTGGAAGACTCCCAGGTAGGATGTTAGAAAAAAAAACAATCTATGCACACCTCAGTCTTGACGGTGGGAAAAAGGCTTTAGGTTTCAGAGAGGCCTACCTCATATCACCAAGTTTCCTAGTGATGGCAGTGCCCACAGTAGAAAGTGCAGCAGAGGTCTTCTGTCCCGCCTGTGACAGCGTTTCCGAGGTCTTCTTGTAGCTGCAATGAGAAACGAAACCGAACTCTGAGTGAACTCTAGTGAGTGTTCAGTAAAGAGATGACAAGCAAGTGTTTTGTGTGATGGGGAGGGAGTTGAACCAGAGCTTCAGTTACTCATTTCCAATTAATATATTTGTCTACATTTTGTATAATAATATATTTCACATTTTGGACCTGCTGCACAACTAAGGTACCAAAAGAAGAGCTCAGCTAAAAGGGGTCAAGACTCACATCACATGAAACTTGCTTGTCACCTGGTCACAGAGTAAATCCCCAAAACAAACAGAAGGGAAATGAAATAAATAAGATTAGCATGTTAGGAATGAAAGATACTAACAGATTCACCACCATCCAGTTCCAAATGTCCCAGGTCCCAAAGAGTTCCTGCCACCTTCTCACATCCACCACAGATTGAAACTGCAGTCCAGCTATGATAAGTGTTAGTAACAGACCTCCAGGAGCGAGCAAGCCTATAGATGCATCTCATCTCCCATCGTAACAACTATGGGAAATGAATCAGCTTTGCTCAGCCGAAAATAAGAGAAGCCATCTGTTAAATAGATTAGTATATGCCACTGACCCAGTTGAACAAAAAGAAAAGGAAAGTGGGGACAGAAGCCTTTATTGAGATTTAATGTCCCGGAACATAAAACAATAGATGTGTACAACACACACCAAAAGCAAATTGATAGGTATAGGGACACACAGACACTTCATTTACAGCATACCCCACCCTACTCTTAAGCCGCATCAGGGAGATATGATCGTGCATTTTATTGGCTGTAGGATAATTAGACCAGCGTTTTGTTTCTGGCCTCCTCACATTTAACCAAATTGCATGGTCCTGGGCAAACGATTATTTTCCTGCAACTTGGTTCCTTTATCTGCCATAAAAGGGCCTGTTCCACGTCAATTCGGTTAATTCTCATGTGTATCACAGTAAACATGCAGGTACAGAGTGAACAAAGCCATTCAACCCATGAATACAAACATTAATAAAAGGCAAGGGTCTAGTTCAGACTGCCGACCATGACAGTGCTATGTGGTGAAAGGTTTTGTTTTAGGGAAGAAGTGTTCCAAATTCAATCCCGCCGCCTTCCTTTACCTGTAACCAAAAACCTCAGAGAATGGAGGGCTTTGGAGGGATCCTTTAAAAGGCCATCAGATATAATAGACCGTACAAGAAAAGGTCATATGTTCCTTATATAGAAAGGCAGTGTTTATTCCATAATCTGTGACCTTCCATCAGCATCCTTCCCTTCAAGAGTGAGGAAATGAGCACCCCGTGCAACGGCATGAAAAGGCACGCACTGCAACAAAGAGCTGGAGATGTCAAGTAAGACAAATGATATCTGGAACAAGTTGTCACTTTACTGGCCACCTACACATGGATCACTGTAGCTGGTAGTGTGTAGAAAACCTAAGCTCAACCAGGACTCTGCGAGAAGGGAGCAAGGGAAAGCATTACAGTGACCAAGGAAATCCTCCAAGGGATTTCTGGAAGCAAAGTCTTTAGGGTTCAGACATATGAAGAATTGAGATATATGCATGAGTCTAGGCAGGAAGCTCTTGAGATGCCGATTTCCTGACACAGCAACTGTTCTAAACAGTAAATATTCATGATCAAAGTTCAGCTAAATGCTTCTCCTTACGGGGCTCAGTAGAGGAACCTAAACTCAACTTTATAAATTCGGCTCCCATTTCCTAAACTGTATATAAAGGTTACTCGCATTCAACTCCACAGATCCACTTTAATCTCAACTTTGACTTTCCTTACACACATCACTGGCTCAAAAAAGTTCTGTTCCTACCTCAACAATTACCTGCATACCTCCCAACATTCAACCACAAAGTCCTTTTGCAATTACAAAGACGTTGCTTTGCTATTTTATGTTGTGCCTGAACTGCCAAGCCCACCAAGAAAAAAACTCCAGAACAATAAAACAGCAAAAAAAAAAAAACGACAACTAAATATTTCAAGTGCAAGTGATAAAAACATTACGCAACGTAAAAAATACAAACCTAATCTTTTTAATGTTTCAAAGGCACAGTCAACCCCAGCTGATCATAGGTGATAAAGTGACTTTTAGGAGGGCGATATGAAATGCCGCAGTGAGCATGAAAGTCCCTTTGTGCACAACCATGTAATCTGTGAAAAAGTTACACATTTCAAAGGTCCACAATCTTTTGAGACTGATCATAACTGACTCTGTAGGGATCATTTCAGTCGCCAACAGAAAATCAAAAAGGTGTTTTGAGCATATAGGGCCTGATTAAGAGTTTGACGGATGGGATACTCATCACAAACGTGATGGATATCTCGTCCACCGTATTACAAGTTCCACAGGATATAATGGAATTGCAATACGGCAGACAGGATATCCGTCACGTTTGTGACAGAGTAACTGTAGGAAGGTGGATACCTGACTATGGTTACCCCAGATTTTTTGCCTTGTGTTTAGCTGGTTTTCGACTTAGGTGGCCTGGGACCCTGCTAATCAGGGCCCCAGGCTATCTGCTCTCTCTGTAAAATGGACTCCATGTACCCTAGGTACATACCTAATTGGATTGGGTCACCTTATGAGCCCCGGTACAGTGTACTATAGGTACCCAGGGCATAGGTGCATCCAAGGCCTACCAGGGGCTGCAGCATATCTTTTGCCACCCCTGGCTGGCCATCCAAACTGACACAACTAGCTGATCACTCAGCTGGGGCAAGGTCGTGTAATCACCGCTTGCTTAGATATAGTATACCTATATCTAAACCTATATCTGGACACATATATACCTATAAGTCACTCCTATGGCAGGCCTTAACAATCCTGGAGGCAGAGTGCTTGGTTTTATGTGAGGTGGTGCTCTAGCATGAGCTGAGCCTGTCTGCAGCTTTCGGAACCATGTCCTTATAGCTGTTCTGGGATATTGCCATACCATATACTCTTAAGTGCACTATAATCCACGCGGTTATTGCTAACTTTGGTTTGGCTTTATCAAAACATGTTGTGTAAGGTGTCATACACTTTGGAATACTACCCCCTCGCCAGTTCTGGCGACGGGGGTAGCATTCCACCCTTCTGGAGGGAGAAGACATGTAACTTTACTTAAATGCGGTTAAAACTAACTAGAGCCTCAGCATCACAAAATGGATGCTGCTGCCACAGACACAAGTCTGGCCTCCTGCTGCTGACCGAAACTTGGCAGGGGAGGCTTGGACAAAAGGTTTCCTGTCACAGGGAGGTGTTACACCACCCCAGACAGGAGATAGTGGATTGAGGCAGGCAGGACGGGTGAAACTAGACACTGCCTGGGGCACACAAAGTGTCCCATGCATAGCCCAGTTCAAACCGGTGCTGGGGCACTCCAGCCCCAGCTCAGGCGCGAAACTGGACAAAGGGAAAGGGGTGTAACCCCACCCCCTTCCTGTGTCCCACCCATAGGAGGGACCTAGCAGGATATCCAGCCCCTTGATTTGGAATAAAGGTAGGAGCTGTGCCCATAGAAGACAGATAATCCTGACTGAAACTTTGATACAGAACTCTGGACCCTTCCACATCCCACTCGACGTGGAAGACTGAAGAATCTCCCTTGTGGTCAAGGAGTGACCACCCTGTGCAAACAGGCACCATCCAGCGCCCAACGGTTTGCTTTGTTGCAGTTCCCGCCGGAACTAGAGCGACAGAGATCGACAAGACCCGGACTCCCAGACATCCAACAGCCCAATCCAACAGCCACAGCAAAGCTGAGACCCGTGGAGGCGACATGAGACGTGGGACCGGCCATCTTGAAAAGAATGCGAAGTGCTGACCGTGCAGCTCCCGAGGCTCCCTCGACGCTGTGCATTGGGGTTTGAGAAGCCCCAGCCCCGAGCAGCTTGTGCACCGAAGCTCTCCCCTCCACACTCACCGAGTACTGCGTGGGGCCTTTTTGCATTTTCCTGCTCGACGCGTCTGTCCGGTCACTTGCCCGTTGGCTAGTGGCCTCTACGACGACGAATCTTTAAGCTTACACCGCTGGTCTGGTTGCCCCAGACTGGCCCTTGCTCCCCTGAAAAGGAGCAACCACTCTGACCTTGCTGGTCCGAGTAAGAAGCGATCTTCTAATCCTGCGTGGGTTGCATTTGCCAAGGCCTGTTAACTCCGATCCGGAAGCCGACACCGCCGACAGCGAGAGCCTTCTAGACAGCTCGTGATCCACTCCTGGTCATCCTCGATGCCCCAGAGTCCACGTGGCAGCGGAGACAAGCTTCTCGACAACCACCTGATTGCGCCCGACATCGCCTGGTTCCTTCCTGGTTCCATCCTGGTCACTGGCTAGTGACCCAGACTCTGTCCTCTCTGCTTTCAGGTACTCTACATCTTCGATCCACCCTTGGATCCAAACGGACTCTTCTCTCCTGGCCGCCTGCAGAATCTTCATCTCCAGGCTCCACAGAACTCCACGACGAAACCCGACACACTTTGGCACCTATGCACCCGCTTCCTGTGGGTGAGTTAACAATTGAACGCGGGTGCTCCTGTAGTGGTTTACACCTCTAGTGTCCTAGTTTTAAGTGGCTAAGTTCTAGTCCAGTCGGAAGACTTCTAAAACAGTAACATTGTAACTTTTACGCACCATTGACTTTGCATTGGTGCATGCGTGTGCTTTTAGCGCTGCACCCGAATCCCGCGGGCTACTCCCGTCCTAACTACAGTTAGTCCAGTGTAGTACCAGCGATTCCCAAGGCCCTAGGCCTTACCATTGTTCGATACGTGGTACTTATACCACTTTTTTAATATATGGTTTGAGTGGCCACCTGCCCTATCCATAACTGTGCAACTTGTGTATGTTTAACTGTGCTTTTGTTTAAACGCTTGTACCTCTGCACTCATAAAGAGTACAGAGGATTATTCTAGTAATAAATACATATATTTTTATAATATATAACTTGTGTGGTGTCCTTTCATTTTGTATATTACAGGAGGATATGGTAAAACAGCTGGCTTCACATGCCCTCGAGTTAAGCCTAAGACTGCTTATGTCCATGCTACCACTAGGATAGCTTGTCTATAAGGTTGACTTACAACCACCACCATAAGGGATTGTTGGACTGATACAAGGTGCCCACAGAACTGTGGACATCATACATCAGGCCAACTTCTCACAGTAACCCTGTCCACCAAACTCGTAATCAGACCCATAGTCTGTAAAGTCTGCATCAGGATACATATTTTTGAATTATTCATTACTTTTAAAAATTCACCTACATGTATTTCTATTCAAAGTGTGTGTAGCACACTGAAAGGCTACCCATTCAACATTAACCTGTTATGCAAAGAGCACATTGTTATGAAGGACAAATTCTAACAACACTGTGGAAAAACCTAGACTTTACAATTTGATGTATGTATAGAAGAAAGGTGATGTCATAGCATCAGTGGTTTTTTTTATAACTGTTTGCATGTGATGAATTTTCAGTCTTGCATTTCATGTACTATGCTACTGCTCATTTTGTATTACCACTTTAAGTCACAATGAGGACTAAAACATTTGATTACTGTTCCTAAAGTACTTTTAATACTCCCCACTAATGTTATTTATCAAGCTTTTGCCATATGGCAAAAGATGTGTGTAGTGTACAAAATGACAACACTCACTTGGTTTTGGACGCCTAACTACTCCAGTAGTCAATGAGCTTTGTTTCAAGGTAATAATCAATATAAATGAATTTACATGCATACTGCCGTCTGCTTAATACGCCATGCCTAGATAATTGTGATATCTTTGCATTAGATACCGGACAAGCTTTAAAAACAGTCCACCCAAGGGGAAAGCAGCTCGGGGGAGTAACAGACCATAATCAGTATGAGAATGTTCAAAGGATGGTCAACAAAAAGTCAGCCTGCCCTGCTGCTGGTAAATTCCCTGTAGTGATGGGAGTAGTCACAAAATGTTTCCCTTAGTCATCATTTAGTGTTGTGCAGCCCGGAAAATAAATGGAAAAACTGAGCCCAAAACATGAAGTTAGTTGTAGTAGCCAGAGTGGCTGAAAGAAGCTGGTTTTACCAAGACAGACACTCACGCTTCTGACTGGGCAACTTTCTCATTCCATTCCTCCAGTGTGCTGGTGGCGGACACATATCTATAAACACAATGGGACAAAATGGGGGAGTTAGAGACAATGGTAGCCAAGGGGGCTACCACAGCTACCACAGATAGAAACATCACCTCTTTCATGGCGATCCACAGATAGAAACATCACCTCTTTCATATACTGCCCACCAGCCATTGTGGACATCAAAAAAGTAGCATAATTAAAGTATATCCAAATTGAAGGCTGGCAAGAGCAGGAAAGTATATCCAAATAGAAGGCTGGCAAGAGCAGGAAAGAGTTGGATTCGGCATACTGGTTATTGTCCCGCAAAGCAAAAGCTAGTGTCCAGATCCTGGGCCAGCTGTGGCCAACACTTCGTTCAGAAATTTCAGGGTGGTGAAGATGGAAAAATATGGGTATCTTCATTTAAAGTACTGCTGTGGTCATGAAGCAGTTTGTTTGCTGGCTTGAGCCGCCATGCTGGTTTCTAAATCAGAACCTCCTGTTTATTTTTAATGCTCAAGGAAGAGTAAGGGCTTCTGATTAATATCACAGTTGGCGGGTGCATGCGGACCAAACTTGAAGTCACCTTAAAAAGGTCTGCAGGAGCTATTGCCAAGAAGGAAATGTGGATGTCAGAAGCTATTCCGGAGTAGCTTCAGCTGGGACTATTCTTGAAGTCACTAGTGTAAAGCACTTTGGGTCAAAGTGCTTGCAAAGAACCAGAGCTTCGGCTGAAAGGACATCACAGATTACCCAAAATAAACCAAAGGAGCCTTAATATGATGTTCATAAGGAGTTTTTGCTTCCTGTGCCAGAGAATGTTTGTAACAGTAACCCAACCCCACCGCACCGTCAAACATAAAAGTGGACTATGGCAGTCGCAACTATACATTTTCTATTAAGAAAGGCCAGTGAGCATGTCCTCAATCCTAATTAATGAAGGACACCACTCATAACCTATGTCCAAGCTCTTTGAGAAATAAAGCCACCATTAATCCTCAGTAGGCCGCATAACCAGGTAACTGGGCCAACCATATTAATAAATAATGCCTGTAGAGTTCCAAGGTTTGAGGCTGGCATACTGAAACACAGGAACTACAGATTGGGGCACTATGGGAATACTGCACAGTATTCATTGATTAAAAGCCATTGGAAAAATACTCCATATTCCAAAAATCCACCCCAACATTGTTTCTAAGCTGATCTTCAAATGCCTTCCAAAAACACCAGTTATTTCCACCAATACCAGTATGGCTATTGGGCAAGAGTTTGCCATGTTCTTACTTTATTCAATATTTCTCAGGAAAACTATTTAGCTGTGTGATGGAAACAGCGAGTCAGGAATTGCCCTCTATTTTACACCCCAATTTAACAAAATAAAGTGAATTTGAGGGCAGGACACATCTTTTCCCCCTGGCAGCTTCAGAACACCAACCTCAGCAAGAAACACTTCTTCAATTACAAGGCCTTGCACAAGCTTTCAATTGATGTGCAGCAGTACACACAAATGAACACAGAATTAGGTCACTACATGAAACCGAAAACTACACTTTTCACTCATCTCTCACAACGAAGGCCTGCAAGCAGCACAATATATACACACTTAACAGCACTTCTCATCAGTCGAAATGACAACTAGAAAGCTAAAGCTTTTCCATAGAAAAGTCTTGGGTTGACATAAAATATACACTTCATAAACACACAGACCAGGTAAAAAACTCAGCACACACACACAAACAGAGCAATGTTTGAGGCATGTAGACAGATCCACTCAATCTATAATATAAATATGTTTTTCTTAAAACAATTATATTTTTGTGAAAGTCCATATGGTTGCTAAGGTTGTTATGGCGCATAAATGAAATTATGTACGTACGGTCTTAAAGACGTTCTTTTGTTTAAGCAGTGGCAATAAAACTATCAATCCCTACATCTGCACCTCAAATTTGACTGTACAAATTTCAGGAAAGGGCTGAAGACCCTCCTGTTTAGTGGCACATATGACTTATACACTACTGAGCGTGTCCGTCTCCTGTGTTAACAAATTTCTATTCTTTCTTTTTGAAATCCATGGTGCTCTGAAGCAGCCTTATAGCAGTATGGGCTGTAGAAGAAAACAGTAAATAAAAATCCACCTCTATGTAGCAACACCGTAGATACTGCATTTATCTGACCAAATCGGCAGACCAGTGAAGGTAGAGACAGAGGGGTGGATGGGGGAAAGACAGGCTAATAGGTTAATCTCCATGTTATGTCACAAGCAATGTTATAATCATATTTACAATTGGATGGCACTTCGTTTATCTGGGACCGTAAGGATAAATCATGATATTTAGCAGTAGTTTAAAAAGGGCAAACAGGATTGTCTTCTATGATGGGCTTTTACAAAGGCCTCTCTAATGAGAACTTACTTGACAAGAGGGGACAATTCAGTAAATGACTACGATCTATCCTGCCACAACTAAAGTCATTTGCGAATCTGCACCTTCATGCGGAAACCAAACCTTGAAAGCATTATCCACAGTGGGTGATGTGCACTGAGACTGTATCTGTACAGTTAGGAAGCCTCTTGTCTGTGTTAAGACTGGCCTATCCTCATTCACTCTACCTAGAGACACCCAAATCCATCACTTTATGGCTTACTCTTCACAGGACATTGCGGGCTCTCTTGGCACATACTTGCACATTTAAGCCTTTGTTATTACCTTCAGTATAGGTGCACCATCCCCTTATCCACCTCCTTGTTATGTTAAAATCATTTAATATATCGCTCAACTCACCTAGGGGCATCTCGGAGCTGTGTGGAAATAGGGATCAGGACACAGAGGATAAAGTTAGAATAGGTGGGATTTGAGGAATTTCCTGAACTTGCAGTAGTTCGAACAAGTACGAACGTAAAGTGGCAGCTTGTTGCAGGAACGAGGAGCAAGATAGAAGAAAGCCTTTCCTCCACTATGCGATAGACGAATGTTGGGGGCGCAAAGTAAGGTTTTATCACAGGATCTAAGACAGCGTCCTGGGGTGTAAGTGTTAATTTTTTGTTGCAGATATAGCAGGCCCTTTCCATTTAGAGCGTTACGGGTGAGGCAGCAGATCTTAAAACAAGACCTTTTTTTCCACTGGAAGCCAGTGCAGCTCTTTCAACAATGGTGCAGAGGGCGTGCCGGATAGGCGATTAAGAACAAGCCTTGAAGCAGTATTTTGGACTACCTGAAGTTTAGCTGGTCTCGTTGACATATGCAAAAAGAGCGTTGCCATAGTCCAATCTACCTATTACCAAGGCTTGTACCAGGGTCTTACAGGCAAAGGCAGAAGGCGCATGTTGTAATAGGAAACTCCCGAGGTAGTCGGAATGTGCTCTTTCATAGTGAGAGCTTGGTCAAATTTCATGCCCACTTTTTTTACCGCTTGCTTACGCTTAGTGCCCAGTTGATGCGGCCACCAATCATTAGTCCAAATGGAGGCAGCTTTCCCAAACAGCATAATCTCAGTCTTATCCAAGTTCAATTGGAGATAGTTCCTACTTATCCACTCAGAAATGGCTAGCATGCCCAAGGTGAAACGGTTTTTGGCTGCTCTCACATCCTGGTCAAAAGTGAACATCAGCTGGGTGTTGTCCGCAAATGAGATTATTTCAAAGCCAAAATGCTCGGCAATCCTGGCAGGGGAAGCCATATAGATATTCAATAGAGTGGGGCTCAAACAGGAACCCTGTGGAACACCCTTGTCCAGGATTGTCGTACGGGAAGAGTATGGACCCAAGATGATGGTTTGATGTCTTTCTATCAAAAAATGCTGAAGCCATTTTAATGCCAGGCTGTGACTGCCGATCTCTCGCAGCCTATCCAACAGCCTTCCATGAGAGACTGTGTCAAAGCCGCTGAGTGATCTAGCAGCACAAGCATTACTGAGTTACCTGTGTCCAACCCCCATCGCAAGGAATCTGTTATGGCCAAAAGCGCAGTTTCCGTACTATGGCCAGGTCATAAGCCAGATTGGGAAGACTCTCAGAAGTGGTTTGTTTCGAGGGAGGTGACTAGTTGCTTGTTAATTAGGCTTTCAAGCAGTTTACCCAGAAGAGGCAACAAGGATATGGGTCGGTATTTGGCCCGAGAGTATTGGTCCATGGACGGTTTCTTTAGGATAGGACGAACACAAGCAGTCTTCCACTCGGGTGGAACAGAGACAATTTCCACTGAACAATTAAAGATCTCTAGGACCTTTGGAACAAGATAGGTGTAAAGTAAAACCATTATTGTAGGAGGGCAGATGTCCTGAGGAGACCCGGTATCTATCATCACAGATCTGCAAATTACCTCCAAAGTAAAAGGGGTAAAGCTGTCCAAAGAATAGGGAGGACCCTTAGACTGGTCTCCATTAGGACTAATGATCTCAACCCCAGGCTGGGAAGGGTGGTTTAGTTTTGCGTAGATGGAAGAGATTTTCTCCTGGAGAAAATTGGCCAGCGAGTCACAGAATTCCTGAGATATAGGACCATCGTGGCCACAAGCCCGGGGAGTGACAAAGTCACTTGGTCCCACAGCAGCTATTTACAGGAGTGAAGCTCTCTTGGCAAGAGCTACCAGAAGGGGAATAAGACTAAAATGTACCTCTTTGTTTTTCTGCACTTAAGTGCTCAGTAAGTGACAATGCCACAAGGTTGGTGCTAAAGAGCTTGAGACAGGCAGTCTTCATCTCTCCTTGCTAAAAAATAGGAGGCAAGGAATAGGAATGAAAGCTCTTTGTTCAAATAATACACCATATTCTTTGTGAATATGTGATCTGTTTATTCCTCTCATTGCGCTTTGTTTCACAAAATGTAAGTGGGAAATTTAATAGCATACAATGCCATTAGTATTCAAAGTTTGATAACTGCACCTGATGTACACTGCTACATTAAGGAGAGGTATGGATTGGAGCAGTTCCTTCTGAGGTCAAGTGATTAATACATTTCTAATAGTAATGAGCAAATTTTCATTAGAAGCAACCCTAGGGACAAAGATTACACCAGATTTAGAAAAATTAAATGAAGACATTATAAGCAGATGGGGTAATTGAATGAGTTTAGAAATTAACACCAGTTCTCTCGGATCTGGAACCACTCTTATCTAAGGAGGGCAGAGCAACTTGAAGAGGGACCTTGCCACACATTACATACAGGATTAAGGAAATAACACATTGTTATAATATGTTCTATATTTTTATAAAACTTATGTCTAAGAAATCTAGACCAAAAGGTTATCTGGGAACCATACCAAGTCAACCACTCAGTTGAGACTATGAATGTTAACCTTATTTCGCTACAATAATACTAAAGATCCATTTTAGCCTTACACACTGTAGGTGGAATGCATGAGGTTTAATACCAGGAATATATCAAACAACGCCAAGATATAGTCAAGTAAAAAAAAACCTATACATTATATAGATACAGAGATGTTATGTTATGTTATGTTATGTTATTAGTTCATTTTTATAGCGCACGGCTACTCAAAAAGAGTGTCCCGGCGCTTTTATTGGAGAAGGCAAAAGACAGCTGCAACATAATAACATAACACCAAATGAAAGACTAAAAGAGCAGTGAGCCAGGAGTTCAAGAGAGAACGGCTACTGAATAAAAAGCCACGTTTTAAGGCCCTTCCTAAAAGCCAGCAAGCTAGTGGCTCCCCGCAGGGCCAGCGGCAAAGAATTCCATAGCTGAGATGCCAGCAATCCAAAAGAGCGCCCGCCAAGGCGCGCTTTCTTTACCCGAGGGACAACAGCAAGGTGCAGGGATTCCGACCTCAAAGACCTGGTCGGATGATAAAAGACCAGTCTCTTTTGGAGGTACTTAGCTCCCTCCTTGTGAAGAGCTTTATAGACCAAGGTCAGAGCCTTAAAGGCGATCCTCTTGCGAATGGGCAACCAATGTAACGTTACCAGCAAGCCCGAGGCACTAGAACGCCTACTAAGGCCGAAGATTGCCCTGGCCGCGGCGTTCTGCACCACTTGAAGGCGCTGCAGCAAGTACTCTGGAAGGCCCAGGTAGAGAATGTTGGAATAATCCAACCTGGACCCAATCAGAGCCTGAACTGTCAGCGTCCTATGTTCCACGGATAACAGAGGAAGGAACCTCCGCAGCATCCTAAGGATGCCAAAGCACATGCCCGACACCCCCAGGATCTGCGATTTCAGGGTTAACCTGTTATCCAACTTCACCCCTAGATTCTTTGCAACCTGAGAGGAGCAGGATGGAGGGAACATATCCCGTGGCCACCAAGTCTGCCAGTCAGGTTCGGTGTCACACCCAAAGAAAAGTACTTCGGACTTGTCGGAATTGCACTTAAGGCTGTTTAGATGGAACCAATGAAAAACAGCCCCAAGGCAATCCCGAATACTCTCCCCATCAAAGTCGCCTCCTCACATATATACATATACACCACCATAGGAAAAGCGTTTTTTGACTTGGCTATATATTGGCGTCATTTGATGAGTCTTCATGACATTTTCCTTAAAAAGTGTGCCGGTGATTCTTGTTGCGCTTGGATATTTTTGGGGTGATCCGGCAAGCAGGGGCCCAAAAAAAAAAAAAAAAGGAGGTGGGGTGGAGGTAAAAATAAAAGTGTGTTCCCATAGCCTCTTTAGCCTGAACTGCTAGACGGAATTACACAAAATTTGGCAGAAAGGTAGCTTTTGGGCCGCAGTTTACGCTTTTTGCTATTTGGTGTAAATCCGTTCAGTAGTTTGGGAGCTATTAAGGGAAATCCAATTTTTTTTATCTGGGATCGCAAAGTCTTCGCAAATAATGACAAGCTTGTGCTTCAAAAAAAGAAAACAGAGAAACAATTCAAATGAGGCAGGGCAGGAATACCCTGGCTCTCATGCCTTGGTCTTGCAAAAAAGCATTTTTTAAACAAAAAATATTGCAGCAAATTCGCGAATTAACAGGGGAAGAAAAGAACCACGCTTGTTTTGAAATGGGCCCTCAGGTGGGCCAGATCCCGGGGCATTTTCTACAAAAAAAGGAGGGGGCATAAGGGGCCACACCACCCCGACCTTCTCCCCCGCCCCACGGGGCTAGTAGAATAATAGTGCTGGGTCACAAGGACCGCCGGGCTGGTGAAAAACTAAGAAGGGGGGGGCACATGGCCCCCTTCCTGGAGCCATATATGGCCCTGGTGACCGCCTCCCCCCCGGCCCAGCTCCTGCTATGTCCCAGGGTACTAACCCCCACGACATAGCTGTTTGGTTTTGCTTGCCGGAAGCGGACAGCTCCCGCCAAGCAAAAGCAAACACTCCGGTTCCGCCCTCCGGAAGTGGAGGTTTCATCTCTTTCCCTGCCCACAAAAATGCGGGCAGACAGAGATGAAACTATTGCTCCTGCACAGAGGGAACTGCATTTTCAGCAGCCTCCTGTGTGCAGCTGCAATGCTGGCCCCTGCAGGAGTCAGGGAGCCAGTTGGGACTGCGGGGGCCTTGAGGCTCCCCCCACGGTCCCCATCATTCACACTGGGTGCCCTGGCTAAGACCAGGACACCCTGAGACACATGGCTGGTCCCTAGGACCCCAGTGCATTAAGGCCAGTCTCAGTGGGATGGGGCCCCCTTGGTGAAATCAGTCCAGGGAGCTGGGCTGCTTGCCCCCACTAGGGCTGGCATTATTGCGGGTGGCGCTCGATGCGACAATCCCCCCCTCTTTCTCAGCAGTAACCCACTGAGCTAGCCACACAAAAACTGTGATCTGCATGGTAAACGTTCTTTGCTGCAGGCATATTAACCCTCTGAGATACTTTATCATGAATGGAAACTGCCACTAGACAAAACTCTGATCTCGTGTCGGCAGGAACGTTAATAACCAACATTATCTTGACATTTTTATTGTTGTCTGAAATTTGGTGGACACAAGGGATTCTGCAGCAGGTACTTTTAAACCGAGAAGTTCTCTCTTAACCACACAGTGCCCGACCCCCCCAAACTTAGCATTCGGCGCAGCTTCACCAGTCACCACCCTAAAGCCGTCCCTGTCCCCCACTGAATTTCAGACGGGATCCCCAGGGCTTAAATAGGCCTGGGGAGGGAGGCATTTCGGCCCTGGGAGGAAGGCCTCCTGTCCCCCTCACCCGTTGAATTATGGTGGCCCCAGGGAATAAAACAAACAAGCAGAAAAGGCAAAACAAAGGGCAAAAAACGAGCAGAAAAGGCAAAACAGAGGGCAGAAAAAACAAGCAGTCAGACTCACGCACTCACTCACAGACCCAATTGCACTCAATTACAGACTCATTGACACAGTCATGCAATGACAGTCACATACCCACTCACAGACCCAATGACACACTCATGCACACACTCACAGACCCACTCAGGCACACAGACCCACTTACACACCCACTCAGACTCACTCACCCAGTCACAGGCCTACTCAGACTCACAGACCCACTCAGACTCATGCACAAACTCACAGACCCACTCAGGCACACAGACCCACTTACACACCCACTCAGACCTCATCCAGCCACTCACAGACCTACTCTTGCACTCATTGTCAAAGGTTAGTGGTTACAGTTAGGAAATAAAAAAAATTAAAAATTGAAATTTACTTAAAAAAAAAAAAACAAAGGTTACAGTGACGTTATACTTCGAAAATAGAATTTAAAAAACCTTAGAAATTCACTGGGTAAAAAAAAGTTACATACTGTTTCTCAAAACAGCCACTCACAACCCCACACATCCACTTACATACCCATGCACACATCCATACAAGCACTCACATCCTCACTCTCCCATACAGCCATTCACAGCCACTCTCCAATACAGCTATTCACACACCAACTCACTTAACCAAGCACCCACTCAAACAGCCACTCACTCATACAGCTACTTACACACACTTTCACTCACTCATACAGCCATTCAGACACCCACTCACTCTTACAGTCACTCCCACAGCCACTCACACAGCCACTCGCTCAGCCACAGCACCACTGACACCCACATATTCACCCATACAGCCACTCACACACCATAACAGCCATACACACACGGATACATAGTCACACAGCCACTCAGACAATTTATATTAGAAGTAGTATCACTCATTAGTAGTACGCCTAGTATACTAATTTAACTTTTGTAGTACCGTAGTATTTATTTTTAACAATTAAACTCTTAGAAAATACTTACACTCACTGGATAATGTCACCAGTGATGGCACTGACCATCAGGGATGTAATATGAAAAGTCATGAGCAACGCATTGCGGGGGCTAAAGTTATAGTTAGATCATGTAACTAACTGCTGAATTTCACTGGGTTTGTACTAGTGGAATTTGAGCCTAACTACAACCTCCCTGCAACCTTTGTTTTCCCCCCTGATATATATATATATATATATATATATATATATATATATATATATATATATATATATATATATATATATGTATGATCAGCCTACTATGAACATAACTTAATTCTGTGATTATTACGTATACAGGTTATCTCTCTCTGCAATTATGATACAGTGCCCCTACCATGTATTGTATTGGTTTTTGTGACCTAATCACAATTTGTAAGGAAACATGCCCTTACAAATTGCGATTCGGTAACTATTCGGAACCCCATTTTAGGAGTCTGTAAAAGTTTACAGACTTATGAAATGGGATTCATGTAAAAGAAAACCTTATTTTGCAGGTGCAAACACTGTATGAGACCACAAAATAGGTTAGTACATCTGGCTCCACGTTCCATGTACAGAACTGAAATGGTCTGTACTACACATCTATAAAGGAGATTACTCTGGTCATCACACATATGCGATCCTCAAGACTCTAAATGGGGCTGTCCGGGTCCACATTGGACACCTGCAGAGATGGTACAGAAGGAACTAGTGTTCCCAAACAGAACTTCAAATAAAAATAGCCATAATGCAAATAGTTCCTATTCAAATGGTGAGGCTCAGGAGAAATCTGCTTCTTAATGTTAATCAGTTTATCTCGACCACAAATAAAACCTGTAAAACAAAAGATGCAAAACTAGAAACTTCAAGAAACACTTAAATAATGAAACATGGGAAGTCATTTTGGTACACTCCATCTACGAGTCCCTTAAAGACGTACAACTTTCTTTCACATTGAACAAAACACAAAACTCACGTGGTAGAAGGAGAAACCGAGCTGTAACGAGTAAGTCAGGAAGGAGGCAGGCAAGACTGTCATGTTTCTAAACTACCAGTACAGTTCGAAGGAACTAGACAAATACACTACACAAAGAGAAGAATTTCACCTCAAGTAAAAAATATTTGAGGAGGTACACACTTTACTGATAACGTTATGCTAAAACACTGGATTTAGCTCAAAGTCCTCTTTCTCGCCTACACGGCAAGCAACTGACAACAAGAGTGCTACAAAGCCACTAATAGAAATTAACATTCACAGAATTAGGCTGTACCTCTAACAACCCCTCTTCTACCGCAGACAGCCTATTGAAACTACATTCACATTCCAGCTGCTACATAGTCTTTGTGAAAAATCTGGAAAACTGCAGGGATGGACATATTCTGGCTACCCAGTGAACAATGCTATGAACAAACTTTCACAAAAATGTAGAACACTGTCGCCTACAATTTAACAAGAAATGTAAAACCCATTTCCTCTGCCAACCTTTAATCAGTGCCAGACAAAATGTATATCACACAAATCCTTGTCTCTGTAACAGTTCCTCGATAAACACACCTTGAAAACACACAGGTACAATGCTATCACCTTCCATGTTTTATAGTGTCCTGCATATACAAAGAGAAACTGTACCTGGCCTAGCTCAAATGGAAGGCAAACATCACCAAACAAATGGAAGGTGGGTCTATGAAAAAGCTGCAGCCCCTATTCTACCCTCTTCCCAGGAGAAAAGACGTAACCAATATAGACTAAAAACATGCCTTAATTGAGGTGGCGTGAGTCCCAGGCAAACAATCCTTTCCCTCTGACTAGTCCCATGCAGTATCAAAGGACATTCTTGCCTTTATCGCAGCAATGATGGAATTGTGCCTGCTCCACCACTGGAAGGTGATGGCAGTGTCTTAGGAACTGCACTAAAAGGTGGTGGACACAGGAGGTACTGTCCTGCGTGTCCCACCACTGTACGCAATGCACTACAGCTACTGGACAGTGAAGATCCTTTAGTTACTTACATCCCACCTACTGGTAATGGGTGCAGTAGGGGGAAGCAAGATGGAAGTAAACATAGGAGTTAGAGACTAGAGTGCAATCCAGAAGGAGGCAACCTTTTAGGCTTGGTTCCTTCTGCCAGAAACTATGTACAGACTTTCTCCTTCTACTGCACCCAGAGCCCATAGCATACAAAATGGTCACTTATTCTGGTTGTGGCAGAACTATGTACAGACTTTCTCCTTCTACTGCACCCAGAGCCCATAGCATACAAAATGGTCACTTATTCTGGTTGTGGCAGACACAATGGATTCAATCACCAAATACTGGAAGATGAAGCCGGTGAGATAGTCTTCTCTGACTCTTTCCTGCTCAACACCATAAATGCATGTCAAAATAATGCCAAAGAAAATTGCCTGAGGTTAAGGTGCAGTAGGGAAATTAATATTGAAACTTCTTAAAACCAAAATGCCGTAGGAAGTCTTGATATCTGAGACACAAGAGTACTGGGCAGAAAAGCTTAGCCTGAGACTCTCTCATTACTGACTGAATCAGTATGTGTGTTTAGTTTGATTATTGCACGTGCGGTTAGTATTAAGCAAAAAGTCAAACTCCTGCCATTCTGCAGCCACAGTTCAGAGAGCAGCAAGCCTGCACTCTACAAGGATACCGAGCAGGCAGCTGTAGAACTCACGCCTCAGATTTTGTTACTTTCTCATTCCACGCCCCCAGCGTCTCTGACGTTTTCACATAGCTAGAAAGAAAAGTGTTAACATGAAATGACTTGCCACTGGAAAAAAATGTTGAGAAGAGAACCAGACAAGGGAACCATTTAAAAATACTCTGCTCTGCTTTAAGTAAACTCCATTAATGTCACTCCTGCTAAGATGAAAGTAAAGTTGAAAGTCAGTGAATATCAGCTCAGTAGAATGGGCATGAAAGTGAGTCAAAGAGTAATTAAGAGAGATTACTATTGATCAGAAGTTTCATTTATAAAAAAAAAATCCTGATGCCTTATGTGCATTTCATTTTCATTCATAGTTCTCGGAAGCAGGAAGTCAAAAGAACCTGTGCTCAGCAACATGTTCAGTAGTTCTCTGATGCATGGTGGGTAATCTGCGATGTCAGCTCAGCAAGAGATCAGGGCCTGCAGGACCTTTTGTCACAAAGTATATGGCAGACTAAAATGAGAGGACATGCACCACCTAAGCTGCTGGCAGCACAAATGTTAGACAAGTGAGCACAGTTTAAATTGAGCATTACACGTAAAAACAAACACTTGCGATTCATGACTGAGACTTGAACATTTCCCCCCGAATTTGTGGTTTCTTGGACAATAAAATTGTCCAAAACAAAAATCGGTGAGTAGATTTATAATAACATTGAGCAATAATAGTCAGTTAAGTATCCTCTGTCAATACAGATTGCCATCTGTGGAACATTATTTCCCCATTAATACAAAGACCTTGTAAGTGATAGAGGAATGCGGGTTCATGCTAATTGGTGAAGAAAAGCACCACTTGTAGCAAAACCAAAAGCATTACATTACTACATGACTGGTCTTCCCCAGCCATCAGCCTCATATTAGTAACCTTTATACTTCAAGCAGTCAACATTCCCTAGAAAATCAGTAAATGAGCTCAATGCCCGAGGCTTGCTCTCAGGTTCCTTGCTGTGGTTGGACAAGAGGGCGTTTGGTAGCTCACGTGCCAGCAAGGCATTTGCCAGCAAGGCATTGAACTACTATTGTCTGACATACCCTAAGCCCAACTGGCAAGTCACAGCATGGTGGGAATAACCTGTGGCATTTGAACATTTTTAAGCACATAACACAGCAGTTCAGAAGATAAGACCCACGCGTTGGACATCTGCACGTCATGAAGACCCTTGGTGAAGTTCTGCTTCAGTTGGTTAAGAGGCGTCTGACCCAGCTTCTTCTTCAGGTCCCATGCGTGCCTCTCTTTAGCTGCTAGCACCTGGCGCAACGTGGAGATCTCCTCTTCCACCTATCAGAAACACAAGAAAATCACACACTCAAATGAGGATACCGAACTACCAAGGAGTACTGCAGTCACTCCAACATATGTGAAAGGGCAGAGGGTTATGCCGATGTCTTCCAGAAGGAAGTTATGTGAGCTGCAGACAGGAACATCTTTACCATGTGCGAGAATTGCACTCCAAGTGCTTGAGGTATGAAGAGTACATTAGTAAATATTTAGTGAGCCATGTAGTAAAATGAAGACTAGGTATTCGTTCAGAATGGGACAGAAAGAGTGTGCTACATTAGTTAGGTAACAAATGACTACACGTGAAAAGCGCTGGTATCCAAAGTCTTACATCAATCTACAGATCAGCTGCACGGCAGACAGTTACTGTCAAAGCTTCACAACAAGAGTTCAATGCATCATAAACAAGTTCTGGAGTAGATGGTTAGTTTGTGCTAAGCATTTACTCAATCATTAGAATAATACGCTAAATATTTTTTTTCACACCTATTTAAGGGACAAAAATAGTTTCACGGGTCACAGAACAATTGAGCAAAAGGAACTTGAAGTAATCTACATCTGACACATTATAAGAACCTCAGCAACTCAGACCCTTATGTAGAGGCATTCACAGATTATGTGTTACATTTAAACAGGATTCCTGCAATGTGCACAAATTTGATGAAGGCAGAGCCGGAGTCTTTACAAAGCCATGCAGCATGGCCCGTGGCTTACACCGCAACGGGAGAGATCCCTCAGTTTAAAGAAGTGTGAAAAGGCAGTTGGAGCTTATGAGCATGTTGATAAAGGTTCAGGATTACAATGCTTCAACCATTACCAGACCAAATGACTCTGAAGTACCACTCGCCACTGGTTATCTGCAGTGACTTTTTTTTTAATGAAAAGTGTGCATTTGCATGAACAAGTCACTGAAGACGCCTACCAACAACATACAGCTTGAAAAGAGTCATTTTGTGAAATGATTATAATTTCCTAAATATTTACACAATTTCACACAACCAGTGTCATGAACTTCAATACCAGTAATGGTAACTCAACCTTCCAAGTTAGTAAAATGAGCACTCTAAGAAACTGGAACATTATTATCTGGGGTGGTATACGGTCCACCTCCAGGAATAATCAACTCTGGTCAGGGTGAACCCTTGAAGCCACTAAATTAACCCGAGCTCAGCCCCTGGAAGCCATAGCACAGAACAGACAGGCTTAATTTAAGGCAATATGTGTAAGTATTTATGCAGTATCAAAACAGTAATAAAAACCAAAAACCCAAACAATAAAAATGCTAATCCGAATTAGAAATGAGAAAAAAGGTCATGAACAAATTGAAATCAAAATGACAAAAATCAAATAAGTAGAACCAGAGATATGAATTTTAAACATTCTAAGTAGAAATAGCCCTACAAAGCACCAATGATAGCCTGTGGAAGAGGTAGCCTAGGACCTAGGTGTGATTTGAGGCCAACAGCGATGGAGCACCAGGCACAAAGGTTCCAAACTTTCTTCTGGTCGCAAACAAATTAAGGAGTACACTCTAAAGGCCCCCAGGACATCAGGGAAGGGCACGCAGAGGCTTCCAGGTTGTCAGGCAGAAGACAACAGCAAGGTCCAGAACAGATCAAGTTGCTACTGGTTAGCAGGGTACTTCCAGGAAAAAAAGACTCTTGTAGCCTATGGTACCCCTGTAAGTTGTCCAGGAGGTCAGCCATATGACCCTTGCGATCCAAGTCTTTGTCCGGAATACAAGAGGGAGCAGGTCCAATACTTCAAGCCTAATCTCAGGTCACAGATAACAGGCCCAGCCCTCTTCTATTCTCTTACAGATCCAGAAAGTGTTCTTTTGGAGTGCCACGTTTATGCATGGCACTAGTTAGTGGATGGGTTGGACTCCTGGTCACTTACAAACCATTGAGTAAAAGTTTCCGAATCAAACGCTACTAAAACAAGCATTTACAATGCAATAGGTCTCGCAATGACATTCTTTTGAGCTATCGGCATTGAAATTAAATTACATTTTTTCCCTTTGTGAAGCATTAATCAAGTAATTGCGTTTTAAATTACAATGTTTTACCAAAGGGTTTGGTTTTTTATATAAACGCAAAGCATTTGTTTTTTGTAAATCTTAAGTATAACCGAGTTGGCTATCCTCTGGTGTTATTTGCACGTTAGGAGCGCCTGCACTTCAACATTTCATTTCAAGCACTAATCGAATGTATGCACCCCGATAGAGGGGCCTCTCACCATCTGTTGAAACACAACCCCCATGGCCACTACGCACAGTGCCTTGCTCACACCAGGCCTGGTTCACCCCACATTTTCCACTCCCTCACACTTTACAAATTAAGTGGAGCTAGGTAGGATTGTCTGCTTCGAGACACTGCAAAGCAAGCTAAATGTTTACAAGCAAGCAAAATGTACTCGGTAACGTCACAAACATTACTGTCACAAACATTACTGCTTTGCTGTAGACCGAAACAGTATTTTCAGGATAATGTCATCCAGGGAATAATAAAACTATCTGTAGTTATGCAAGGAATATGACTGCTGTAAAGGACGTAAAACAGACTCCACGTAAACGCGAACACTGCCTTTAGGAAGCAATAAAAAAGTGTGATGTTGATACTGTAAGCACCGCAAGGAAACAACTGCGTTTCATCATTCAATAGAAACTAAAAGAAATTACACATGCTTATAGGTGGGTGAAAAATGGCCTCGCTTCGCGAATGTATGTGTGCAACGAACCTGGGCTTTTTGTACGGTTTCTATTTTGGAAAGGTGATGCTTGAAATAGGTGAGGATATGCACAATTAAGGTGCCCGTGCCCCTCCGCCCTCTGTACTGTTACTATTATAAACCAACACCTACTCCCCACCCTTTAGCAAAAAGGGCGTCTGTCCTGAAGCAGTGAAGGTGTGAGAATGAAACCCGGATATGGATACCCCGCCCCTCCGACCCATTTCCCGGAATACCCTCTGCACTGGCGAAGGAGCCATGCGAAAGGAGGCACCTCCTGGGTGACCAGGCAGAATATTTTAAGAAATTACGTTCTATGACTAACATTGCCAGGAGGGGCATCTTCCGCCTACAACACAGGAAAGAGGGGCCACGCGCTCATGGAACGCTGGCACCGCCTCAAACCCCGGTGTTCTAGGGCATGTGCAGCCTGCGCAGGTTTCCCCTGCGTCCGTTGGTCCTCGTGCCCCAGGGCAAGACCAGCGTTTGCAACACACTCACTCTACACACAGGGTCTTTACCACGACCGAGGAAGCACTTCTTTTCTGTGCTGTGTCCTCCTTGCCCTACCTACCCTCACCCACCAGAGTGACGCGCATCTTACCTGTTGGCGTGGCCGCTGTGGTCCCCGTCGCTGAATGCTGCCGTATATATCCGCCGGTACCTATCTGCTAGGGCCTGGCCTAACAGCAGCAGTTGGTAAGGACTTTGGCGGCCTGCAATCCAAACCCCACCCTCAGAGCCCATGGCCAGCCCGGGGCTACAAGTAGAGGAAGGATGCGGGTGCAAGGGGAAGAATCCAAGTCCGATGGAAGTGGCAATTGAGGGCTGTGGGGGTGGCGGCAGTGCCTCAACTGTGGCGCACATCATCCTTTGGGTTGTCGACTAGTAGCAGTCACTTTACGGTGCTGTAATCATGGGGACGGGGCGCAAAACCTTCCTCGTGCAGTACGTCTGCCCCTGTAGTCACCCCGCGCAGCTGGGTCACCAGCGGACGTGGCTCATCTAACCCAGCCAGCCGTAGAGGAAGATGCAACCAAGCAGCCGGGATAGGGGTGGTAAAGGCTCCTTGGAGCCCACCCGGCCACGCTGCCGGTGCACTGCAAACCTTCTTGCCCCTTTTAAACTTCTTCTTTGTATCGTAGTAAAAACACACGTTGAAGTCAATGGTAAATAATAGGGTTTCTAGGCAAAATCCTTTGTCTGATGGGTAGCCTCAGTCACCGGTCTGCTCTTGGTCTTAGTGCAGAAGGCTGCTTCCTCTCCTTTCCTGCCCCGCTAAAAGCTGCACTCTCAGCGCTGCCATCTTAGCTTGCCCTGTCTATCTCCTTTCACACAAACATACACGCCAGAGCTGGGCATGCAGGGAAAAAGGCTTCATGGTTGGCCCCGGAGAAAGATCACCAAGCTATGTGGGAACAAAGACACAGACAGCGGGCGGGAACGAGGGCACAGACAGCGGGCGGGAGGCACTCGTGAACAAAGACACGGACAGGGGGCGGGAACAAGGACATGGACAGCGGGCGGGAGGAGGCATATCAAACTTCTGGATGCAGTGACAGAAACAACAAGATACAAGTCAGGCAGCACACTATGCTAAACACATATTTTTAGCCTATGCGGGAACAAAGACATGGACAGCGACCGGGAACGAGGGCACAGACAGCAGGCGGGAGGAGGCAAAGCCAGCCTGTTTATTGGCATCGCGCGCCTCGGGAAGAGTTCACGTGACTGACTCGGCGCCGCGCGCCCCTCTGCAGACTCCCCCTGCATTCCAAAGTCAGTCACGTGAACTCTTCCCGAGGCGACGCGATCCGATTCTTTCTGGCATGCTGAAAACAGCAGAAGTTCACGAGCGCAACGTTATCCTATGACAAAGTGCTGCACGTGGCCCAGGTCTTGTCTCCACTTTCCACTCGTTGTCGGCTGAGCCGACAGCTATAGTTCTCTGGCAAGAACGCGCTTCGCGCGTTTCTAGCCGAGACCTAAAAAAGGAATGTTTCCACCATACAGTAGTACAATAGGTGTTTAAATAAGATCTAGTTTCTCAATATGCTGATTTACAAAGAAACCCCTCAATACCGAAAACCCAGGACTTCTCCAGCTTCTCAAGAGAGCAATCCTACTCTCTTTAGGTGATCCTGCCTCTGGACTCACACGAAAGGCTGATTACAATTACCAGTACAAGCTACTGTACAGGATGAGAACACAGCAACATCACTTTAGCACAGAAAAGTACCAAAACCTGGTGATATAAAAATAAACAGACAGCCTCCCTATAAAACCACAAAACAAAACTGCTCTAAAAGTTCAGCAGAATAGTACTTAATTAGCAGTACATCAATAAAGCTTATTTAGGTCCTTAAACAAGATGCAAAATTTGCTGATAAACGTTTCCCATGTCCTGTGTCTGATTAAAAGTGCATTCTTGTAACCTGTAAAGAACGCTTGAGAGGCTGCACTCGACCACTTCAATGGGTATGCCAGACTTTGTGGTTTTATTAGGATACCTTGAATAACTCTCTGCCCTGACCTCATACAATGATCTTTAACCTTTCCAAAGCTGTAAATGACTTCCCTTTTTGTATGTCATCCACTTGAGAAGAATCTTCAAAAATAATAATAATAATAATTACATTAATAAAGCGCCTGGTTACACTGAGGCCAGTGTGTCCCAGTCAACTAGTAGAACAAATCTAGGTTAGGAGGCAGGGAACAGATGCGTTTTAAGAGCCTTCCGGAAGGTAGATTCAGAGCATTCCAGCCGGAGTGCCTGAGAGAGCGAGTTCCATAGCTGAGCTGCCAGATAACAGAACGAGCGGCCGCCCATTCTTGTTCTCCGGATTTTAGGAACATGCACCTTCCCTTTCCCACTCGACCGCAGAAGTCTAGGCGGACGATAGGGGGTCAAAAAATCATGCAGGTACCTTGGCCCCTTTCTCTGTAAAATCCGATGGCTCACACACAAGGCCTTGAACTTTACTCTTTCCCTAATGGGGAGCCAGTGTAGAGAGGCCAGCGTACCAGTGGCAGAGGCCCTTTTCGGGAGCATTAGAACCAGCCTTGCTGCTGCTTTTTGAATGCATTGCAAACGTTGCAGACATTTACCATTTGCGCCCAGGTACAGCAAGTTGCCGTAGTCTAGGCGTGAGGTTACCAGCGCATGCACCAGAATTTTCCTGGATGAAGTGGGTAGGGTGTCCAAGGTTTTCCATAGTCCCCTCAGAATACCAAAACAGGCGCCTGCCACCCGCCTGGTGTGGTAGTCAAAAGAGAGTTTATTGTCCACCCAAATCCCCAGATTCCTAGCTTGCTTGCACGGGGTAGGAGTGGGGCCCAGAGACTGCGGCCACCATGCCGAGGACCATACTGATGGAGCCTTCCCAATTACCAATACCTCGGTCTTGCTGCCATTCAATTTTAGGCAACTATTTGCCATCCAAACGGCCAGTTCTTGGAGGCAGGAGACAAAGTTGGAGGCAGCATCCGACCGGGCTTGGGTCAGGGAGACCACCAGCTGAGTGTCATCGGCATAGGACAAGGCATTAATCGCAAAAGTATCGGAGATCTTAGTCAGGGAGGCAACATAAAGATTGAACAGTGTAGGGCTCAAGATAGAGCCCTGCGGCACCCCCTGTATCAGCTTGATGCTCCTAGAGTAGTGACTACCCTGCATGACTTGGAAGCTGCGCCCGAGTAGAAAAGATTCCAGGCACTTTAATGCTTTTCCACCTACACCCCCGCTCTCTAAATCATGCAGCAGGGTGTAGTGGGCAACAATGTCAAAAGCGGCACTTATATCAAGAAAAATTAAGGCCGCTGTCTGCCCCTCGTCTACAAACTTCCGGACAGTCTCGGTGGAGTAGAGTAGGACCGATTCCGTAGAATGAAAAGCTCGAAAGCCAGATTGGGAGGGATGGAGAAGGTTGCTACTTGCAATATGTGCGGTAAGTTGGATGTTCACCACTTTTTCTGCCACCATGGCAAAGTACGGGAGCAGAGAAATGGGACGCAAATTGTCCAGTCCAGTTCAATTTCCCCCTCTTCAGCCAAAACAGGGCATTTTTAAAACGAAAAAAAACAAACCAGTTTCGATGGCATAAAAAAGATCACGATATTGCACTGGTATTACGAGAAAGACAGACTTAGACAGGAAGTTGAGAAAAGAGTGTAAACAATTAAATCCCATTTGTATCATTCTCTTACTCCTATGCAATACAGTATTATTGATTATGCCTATGGTTAAGAAGAGACCAATTTTTGATAATCATCAAATATGGATGTTTTACAGTGGCTTGAATCTTCAAGTAGCATTGAATATGTGTGCTAATTTTTATGGTTCAAGTAGGCCCGGAAGCCATGTAGCTCAAGGTTGTACATTTGCACATTCGAAATATTATAAAGTGCCAGCTCGGTTGCGAACCAGGTTAAGTGGAAGCAGGAATTCAGGAGAATAATGAACCTAGTATTGTATGTATGAATGATATGTTCTCCTCAAGTTCTGTTTCAACCGACCTTTCTAGTGAAAGCCCTGGTCAGTGGAAATTAAAATTGTCTGACTCTTTTCCTATGCTGCTTGCTATTTTGCATTAACTATTAGTTGGAATTTAAGCTTCCCAGCATGTGTTTTAGTTTTAACAAGCTTCAAAGAGTGATTACTTTGCTATGAATAAGGTCTCTTGGGTGTTAGCCTCTTGGAACGAAAGCTAATCAAATCCCATTAACAAACTGTGATCCACCTCCCTTTTTCAACGTTGACGACTATGAAAACAGGACCAGGTATGAAACATTAGCCACATTTTAAGGCATTAGCCCATGAGGAACGATCAGTTAGCTTCTGTTATGGGCAGTAAACCTTCGTGATAACACAAACTTTACATACAAATCGGGCGTCATTCTTTGGCAAATATCAGACTGACTAACTCCTTAGAGTGAGTGTGTGTGTATGTATGTGCAAGGCTAAGAGCCTAAGTAACTAATGCTTGGAATGGTGTGGATGGCTGATAGTGGAAGCGATAAAGCCATATTTTAGCAGCTGGTTGACATTAGTCACACTAACAAAAACGCAGTGCAGCTGAATCCTCCATTCTGTTGTCCAGAGAGCTATGTGATTTGACACTCTGCAAAGCCACCTGGCCTTGCACGGAGTAAATGTGGGAGGAAGCAAAGTTGTATACATTTGCTTGACTTTCGAAGGCGTATCTGACTGAGTCACTGTACAATGCAGGTACGAAAGGCTGTACAACAACAGCTCTCCCTCTCCACACAGCATACCTGGGAAGAAAGGCATAAAGAGACTTAGGACTTTGCGAGGGGAAGGGGCATGAGGACTGATTGCTTAACGGGAGATGCTGAAGGGCCATTATCTGACTGCAGACCTAAAAGCTGTTTAATGTATGCAGGATTAGGTGCATGGTTTGACATACTTTAGTTAGGGAGAAAGTTAATCATGTAGGTTATATAAGAATTCTGAGGCTGTTAATATATAGATACAGGTATTAGGTAGGGATCAGACCAATTCCTTGCCGGTTGTAGGGTCGCGGAGGGCCGGATTTTTAGCATATCCACATTTGGATAAATATAGTTATCTTAAAAATCTGGCATGGGTCCGGCCCTCCAGGACAGACATTGGAGAACCCTGGACTCTACAATAGGACTGCTGCGTTTACCATAATAATTTCCATCATTCTGATACACAAGGTGTATGTACTAATTTCACATAATAAATAACCCTTTAATATGTAACAACAGCTGTGTGACTACTGTTTCCATGGACTGGAGTGAAGGTTCGCAAATATACATACAACACCTGCAGAAAAAGATGTTCTCTGTCAGGGTTGTCTGACTCCTAACACTCTGAAATTAGAAAACAGTAAGCGGCATGCGTCTGTTTTCCTTCTCTCTGAAGGAAGTGAGATGCGCAATATCCACTTGGCCTTAGGAAAACTATATGGATGTGCACCAAACCAGGGATTTCACAACAATTGTATCTCACTGTCTTTATCAAGGATGCATGTCTAGAACCAGAGGGTGCACGCTTGAGGCGATGCCACCACAGCATGTTGTTTTGATGGGTGTTACTGTCAGCCACTTTTAAGTTAGACCAGAAAATCAATTAGACTGCAGAAGTAAACTGTAAACAAAGAATCACAGAGGAAGGTGAAATTCAATTTTTTTAGATGAAGGAGGAGTAATATATGAAGCTGGTGTTGTTTCCTTGCAGAGAGCTTGCGTCTTTGTTCCGCAATCTACTTCTAAAGTTGTTGACTTAGCCCGTGGGCTTGCCCTAACAATCTGTGTGTATCATGGGTCTCATTTCAAATCCCATTAGCATGTATTGATCACTGTATCAACCATCACCGATTATGGCGTTAGGCACCTTGCTTGAGATGGGAAGAAAATGCGGGCTATTCTGCAAATTAAAATGTAAATAGGAGACCTTTTCCAACTCAGAGTGACCGACACCTTTTGTGTCTTCTGATGTCCATGATTCCACCATCAGTCCACCCTGTGACATCTTACCATCTCTGTGGCTGCTCAGATTACCAATGGACTGCCTTGCCAACAAAGTACCAATTTTCTTTCAAGTGCGACAATGTTCTCTTCATCTAACGTTATCCCCTGTTGTGCTACCCTAGTCTGTGGCCCTAGGCTGTGTGCCAAAATGTCAGCTCCTGAGCAACCCTAACATTACTCCCCAGTGGCAACACGCCCATCATCCTTTTGCCCCAATCTGCACTTCCCACTGCCTCTCCCAATACCATCATTATCATCCGAGCCTATGCTTTTGCCCAAAGGTAACATCCTAAACCCTTTTCTCCCTGTGCATGCTTTTGTCTGTGGACCTTCTGTGTCTTCTTTTTGTCCCTGTAATTGTAAAGTTATGCTCATCTTATGCACCCTCACATGAGCTCCTCTGGCCAACTGAGCTTCTGGGACTATGCTTCATACTGCTTTAGATTATGTGTCTAGTTTATGAGCAACCTACTCTGTGACCTCAGCACCCATTTCCCATTCCTCCAGACATGCAACCTTCACGCCCCCCTGCCCATGTCCTTGTACAGCTCCTCTGCCTGCAACACTCTCCCTCTTGCCTCTGCCAGATACCCATGCTCCGCCTTCTCCTACATCACTGCCCTCATCTTTTGGCTTTTTCACTTCCCTATTTTCAATGCCTCATTCAACTATTCATCCTCAAGCATCAAATCTGAGCCCACCGTATTTGCTTTATTCATAGTGTGTCCATGCTCACCACAAGAACACTATGTCGACATCCTACTTCACCTTTCAAGCATACTCCCTTACTTTGCCAGTGTGCCCACTTTGCGCTTCCTTTCCGTTGTGCCCACAGCACAAATGCTGTGCACTTGGATTAACTGCCCCATTTAGTAATGTTGTATGAGTGAAGGTTACACTGCTACTTACAAAGCTATGACTTTTAGTTATGAGAGTGAGGGAAACTTACACCGCTGCTACCCCGGATGCCTTCTTATGTGTATGAGAAACCAGCATCAATGCACACAAAAAACAAATCCATTGGTTTTGTCAACGTGGTGGTGTCTGTTAATTTTGGTTCTGGGAAGATGGAGGGGCACAAAGGGGGTGGTTAAAAAAATGACACAAATTAGGGTAAAAAATTAAATAGAAAGAAACAAGCATTGGCATAACCAATAGGTCTCGCCTTCGGAACCTTATAAGTTATATGGAGTAAGTGTAAGAGCGGCAGTGGGACAAATGACAGGATTACATAGTGAAGAAGCACCATAGAACATAAGGGCAGCAGGGGAAATAGAAGGACATTTTGCGAAATTAGAGGAAGTAGATTGAAGGAGCAGTTCAGAGTTTGTTAGATTGCAGGGTTAAGCAGGATCAACCAGAAGAGTGGTAAGATTGCAATAGGTTGGAGGACTGGAGTATCTGTAAGAGAATGTAAGGGAACGCAGTTGAGGCCTTTGCCTTTTGTAATGAGATAACTGTCAGGGCAGTAAAATACAGCAATTCTCAGGCACAGTGGGCCAGTCGGGGCTCTGAGCCCCGGCACCACTGCACCTTCTGCACCAATGGTAGCCACGCCCCTGGTTCTTAAGGGGATACAGGGCAGAGGCTGTGGTTTCGGATAGGCTGTTGGTGGGGTGCGTGGTTGCTGGACATGGTGTCACAGGTGGGTTGCTCGAAGGCGTGGTGCTTTAGTGGTAGGCTTGGTTGGTCTGAGGGATGCAGGGAGTCAGTAAGGGTGCATTGCAATGGATGTATTAAAGGATGGGGGAAGGGTGGTCCGTACCTGGCTGACACAATGACAGCGTCCGGCTCGTCCCATCGTAGCCCTGGCAGCTCCCGGAGCCCCCGCCGTGAGACAAGGAATAGCCCTGGGAAGAAGACTCCCCCCGGCGCCAACACCAGCACCATGGTTGCCGCACCAGCCGGAAGGAGGCGGGGGGCAGGGAGGCAAAGGTGGGTACTGGAGGAGGGAGTAACTAAGAGGGTGACTTGGGAGATGTAGAATAATGAGAGCAGAGGACTATAGAAACAAAGGAGGGGAAGGATAGAGAGGGGATAAAAAGATTAGAGCAGAGATAGGAAGTGGGAGGGGGGAAGGGAGAGGGGTGAAGGCTTAAGGGGAGAGGAAGTATGGAAATGTGCGATGGAGAAGAGGGTGTGAAATGAGAGATAGGAATGGAGTGAGGTGAAGAGGAGAGTGGGGGATGAGAGAACGGAGGAGAGGGACTTATCTCAGAATTAGCTAAACAATTATTTCACTATCTTAGCAATAACAGTTGTCAGTCTAGAAAGATTTAATTGGAATCCAAGATATTCCTTTAGTGGTTGTAAATTACGTATATAAGGATGTCTAATACTGTTAATGGTTCGTTGCTGAAGGCAATTAGAGGCTTCCCCAAGGGCGTTTGCCATATACCAAGTCACTGATGCACAGTCAGTCAGGCACAAGAAATAGAGACCAACTGTGTTGTCAACTAAGGCACCATCGATTCAACTCTCTCTTCCTTCTGCATGTCACAAGCAGTCATCATATTTTAAACTCTGCCTTTAACCTCAGCTTGCCTGACCCTTGCTCGAAGGGCGACACTTCAGTATACAATGCAATAAAAATGTATATACTGAAGGCAGGTAAAGCATGTTGTAAAAGAGAACTCTACACATCTGCGCTTTAAGCGAACAAATGTAATGATTCTGGATTGTAGCAAGACCCAAGTCAAGGGGATAAGGAAGCCAGGCTGAAGCTTACTGTAGGATATCTGGATCTCCAGTGAGAAGAGGCTGAGTTCTGCATGGGTGCGGCAATAGCGTGTTGGGTTGTACTGACCAGCATACTGCAAGTGAGTGAAGGGAACTAAAGTACTGGGTATGGTCGACGGTCAAGTTAGGTAGCTTTAGCCAAGTGACAACACAGGGATGATCGATAGCAAGGCTGTGACAACCCCGTCCCAAGCCTCCTCTTCTGGCACAACACCCGAATACCTGCAGCCCAAATGTATCTGGAAGGTTGGATTGTAAGATTTGTATGTGTTATAGCAACAGAAAAACAAAAATTTAAACTATTACTTAGATACTGTCACTGAAGCAATTCTACAGTGAAAGCGTAGAAGGATTTAATTTGTGGAGTTTAGCACAGCGGGTTAAATTTCTTCTCTTTTTCCGCATTTATTTTTAAAACTGTCTATTGAAAGACAGCTCCATAGGGCCCCGCATTCAAGCTGTAAATTATCTTTAGGCCATTCATTTCTAAATTAGATAATATTATGTTCTTGAAATATGAATGAGCACTTTATTGATACAATAAGAGCGGAAAACAACATTACTGTAGCATAGTCTTTCGGTCTGGAATTGCTTCAGTAATGGTATGAAACTTTTTTCTCTAACGTTTAAAATTACCAGGAACATAAAATGTACAGGACAGAGGCACCTATCAAACCATGCATCCGAATTCTGGCTCGCAACTCCCTGCGTCGAGGCAATACGAACAAACATTACGAAAAGACCGCGAATAAAGTCTTTAAAACAAGCTCGCTGTTCCAGGATGTATCTAACTGAACAATGCACGCCGTTTCTCCTTTTAATAGCAGTAATAAACGTCCCGCTCTCGTGTTATCAGCCCTCGTTTAATACAAACTGTGTGTTTGACCTCTTTACTCAGTGTTGTGGCTACGTGAAGTGAGGAACAGATAGCTCGGGGAGTGAAGCTCCCATCCCGTCGCTCAGGCCTGCACAGGTCTGGTTACAGCGGCTTTTGACAGCAGTGTGTCCCCTCACACTCCCAAGGGAGAGGCGTTCTGAGCTCTGAAGCTGCTGAGACTGATGAAGACAGCATGGGCCATCGAACCACCCCCACCACCGCTACTAAGAACAAGATGGCGTCGGCCTGTCCAGATAGGCCGTCCTGAAAATGGACAAGGAAGTAACAGAAAAGCCAGGTTTTCAATCACACACCAGCGTTTAACATCAACGATGACGTGTGCCAAATGAAAACAAGGGCAGGGCTTATAGTCCCTTCTGAAACTGTATTGATTCCAAAAGGCCCTCGCATGGCGAGAGCAGCGCATGTGCGCTGCTAACGCCAGGCGAGACCCAATAAAGGGAGGATGCAGGTAACAAACACGTAGGCGTAATAACAGTACTGGACAGGGTTAGGTAAGGAACAAAAAAGGCAGATAAGAGTAGGTACAGCAATATCCCCAGTGAACATTTGTCCAAAACTACATTAATATTCCAATGCTAATGAAAAAGCAATTAAAAAAAAATAGGACTCCAAACGTAATCCCTTCCAGTTTAACAGATTATTCCTGAAGTAATTAAAAGTTCTATTAAAATTAACACATGAAAACAATGCTTGTTCATTTAGCACCTGCAATCAGCGTTTGTCATTGTTATTATAACCAAATGTAATGTTCTACTCAACCTTGGAAGGGTGAAAGGCGGAGTCCCATCTCGGCAGACTCAAACCTGTGAACTATAGGACAACCAGTCACACACAGACACGTAACAAGTATCTTCAGCAAGTGACTTTTTATTTGAGGGGGGGTCGTTTTCTGGTGACTGCACATGTAATCTCTCATCAACAGCAGAAGGCACAATGAGAAATGGGTGTCCACTTAAAATGGGAAATGTTCTCGTATGCCATAGAATCAGATTGCAATTACTGCAGACCACAAACTTGGGGCCAGTCTTTTTACCTTTTGAGCATTAAGCCACAGTAATTTGCAATTTGCTCAGTTATATTACAAGACAGGGGTATCTCTAGCTCAGAGATATGAAACTTTAGAAGAGCTTACGTTGGTGAATTCTACATCACAAGATCCATCATAAGTGAGCAGTTAGTCAGACAAGTTCCACTGCCCAATTTCAGATGGTGCAAGCTAGATTCCCAGGTTCAGGAACATACCACACAAGCAGCATCCTTACTCTGCAAAATAAATGAATGCTGGCTGATTCAGAAGTGAAATCGTTTTTCTTTTCTTAACTTTAAGATAAAAAAATCTCGGGAGTGGTAGTTTTTTTTTTACTTTCAATATTTTTTTGTAATCAAGGGAGGAAGGAACACGGAAGCTTGCTGGCAGATCTCCATGTTCCCGACGCACTGAGAAGACCTGGAAGCCAGAGTGTGACAGGGAAACCCTTTATTGCAGAAATGGAAAAACGTAGCTGTTGTTTCAATGTTGGTAGGAGAATAACCCTTAGCAGCAGTATAGTGGTGAATGTAACCTATAGATCAACGCTGGGCTTTACTGACATGATCAGTCAGAATGTCAGATGCACAAGCACACACAAGAGTTAGCTGCTGCATGCAGAAATGGGCTGTTAAAAAAAGTTAATTTTTGTAAAGAATGGATGGTTATCTCCGAAGTGTGATCAATTAAGCTCATCTGTTCCCCTTCAAACATTTCTATACCATACAAGTAAAGAGTTAGTGGACCAGTCAGGACCACTGAATTGGGTACCTATCTAAATCTCTGAAATCCTGTGGTCAGTAGACTTCAGAGTTTGTAAAACAACTGCAAAATAAGCTCCCAATGCAACTCCAACATTACCTCGTAGACTACTACTTGGCCTTTTGTAAAGTATCATTGGGTCTGCATGAAGCCTATTATTTAGCTATCTGCAGTGCACATTCTCTCCTGTTCTGCCCAGAGCAGGTTTTCTTGAGCACAGAGTAAACTCTCCCTCAGCTCAGTTCTTAAGTGGATAGAGCCTTTTGGCTGGTAGATGTTGATACAGGGAACAATCACCTGCACTCAAAAATTAAACTGCGAGGGCGTGGTCTCGCTATCGATGGAGTGAGATGCACGCCGTGGGAGAGCCGGGCCGCCGGCGGTGAATTTAGCCTTAAAAGCGGCACTACAGCCTTGGGTGCGACCCAGCCTGGGGTGCTGGATCAGGAGAGAGCTTGAGTGATCGACTGGGGACCCGATACTTTGCCAGGACGGCAGACGGCGGTGGGTATAAATGCTGATAGCACACCTAGGCTCATACTCACATTTAATCAACAACATCGCCAAATCCGTTCCATCATTAACCGCAATTGGCCCATAGTGTTAACAGATGCAGTGCTAGCACCAGAAATACCTGAAACACCAACCATCACATACCGCAGAGGTACCTCTATGAGGTCCCAAATAGTACGTAGCCATCCTGAAACTACCAAAAATCCAAAAACCACTTGGCTGAAGCCCAAAGAAGGACTTCTTAAATGCACATCGTGCAGGACCTGCAAATTTGGTATTTCTACAACCAAATATAGAACTCCGTTCAGCCCTTATGAAACCAAAATTTTGGGGTCATATAATTGCAAAACTGAGTACGCCGTATACGTTCTGACAGGTACCTGTGGTCTCCACTATGTGGGCAGTACCAAACTACAGGTACATGTCAGAATTCTCCAACATCTGAGAGCTATTGTCAACAACGATACGGCCTACCAAGTAGCCAGGCACTTTAAAGCAGTGCATGGCAATGATCTAAAGTGCCTACAATATTTTGTAATTGCGGCCATCTCAGACAATCCTAGGGGTGGCAATAGAGAAAAGGCACTTAGAAAACTGGAGTCTAAGTTCATTCTTGAGCTAGACAGCAAGCACCCAAAAGGGCTTAATAATACGGAGGCTCTACATAATTTCTTGTAACAACAGACCCTGCATCAAACGAAATAATTTAGAGGTCGTATAAGCTTAGCCTTGCAGTGAGTTATTCGCCGTACATCCACTTGCTGTATATCAAAAAAAAAAAAAAAAAAAAAAACAATTTCCAAAGATTCTGTTTTTAAACTTCACATTTCAATATACATATTGACTTTTTAATATGTATATTTTTTAAACCTCTTCACAGATAATTATATTATTTGCACATTTTGCACAATTTAAGGTACTGCATTCGAAGCACTTTACAAGCCAATATTTTTCGTGGCATTTCCAAATTAGGCATTCATGCTTTGCACATCTTTGCTATTTTGCACACTCATAGGGACACTGAAATAGGTAATAATTAAATTCGAACAAAGGGAATTTATTCCGGAATATTGATGGCCAACAGCATAAAAGCAGACTGTTGGAATAATAATCTTACAATTTAGCGATGAAAGTCATGGTATATATGAAATTGTGATTTATATTATTTTATTACTACTGTATATATTTATTATATTTGAACATATGTATATATTTATTATATTACTGGTTTTAAATGTTTAATAAGATAATTAATCAAATTTTGGTAAGTTGAGTCATCTATAATATTGACTCGCTTCCTTGATACCATGTCTTGCATTCATGCACTTAAGCACTTTATTTAACTAAAATGTTCTGCTTTCAAATTATTAGTGATAGGTAAATACATTGAAGGCTATTTGTGCATATTAGCCACGAAAAACGGGAAAAAACGTGGTGTGTCTTTTATGTACCATGTGATGGGGGTGTAAGCATCACTGAAAAAAAACACAGCTTAAAAACTGAAAGCGGACTGCGTTTCCGCTAGTGAACAAGAATACTTTGTATTCGAAACGCGTCTGACTGTGGCTTAATTAAATAAGACCTGCTGAAACCACGCAATTTTGGTGTCCGTTTCCCATTTTCCCGGCGAGTCCGGCTGGAGCAGGTTTGGGACAACACGAGAATAATTATATATATATATATATATATATATATATATATATATATATATATATATATATATATATATATATATATATATATATATATATATATATATATATATATATATATATATATATATATATATATATTAGCGCTAGGATTAAATTTTTGTCCCGAGAGTGCGTTTAATTACACCAGAGTGGATGTTTTTAAGTTCATTCGCAAATTGAAACTCAGAAAATTCTTTGCCACAAAACCGGTGTTAGAGAAAAAGGAAAAGACTTCCAAAAATATTAAACAGCCGGTTAAGTCTGCAACCGCGCCAGCAGCAGGAGATGCAAGACTGCTTCTTACCCTTTGTGATCTGGGTAACCCGGATAGCTCTACCACGAATGACGACGCCACTCCATCTACGCAATGTGAATTACAAAATGTGGATATTCAACAGAAAGGAGCTGGCGAAAGTCCATTTAAACCGGTAAGCACATTTTTGCCTGTAATGCCGAAGGATGCGGTAGACATATATCATGATTGTGTAATAGAAGATCTTAAAAAATTAAACCGCAAAACACAGGCACACTTACATAGGGACAATGCTATGGTGCGTCAATATAATGTACTAATGAAAAAACTGAATCAGAACCAAGATGTGGTGATCAACAAATCAGACAAAGGTGGTAATATTGTGTTGTGGAAAAAAACTGACTATGTGGTAGAAGCCATGAGACAACTAAATGATACCACCTGTTATGAGAGATCTAATGGGATGACATATAAACGAGCGAAGGAGAGCTTAAAGAAGCTTTTAATGTCATACAAAAGGAACAATTTGATTTCACAAGTTGAATTTGATTTCTTACATGTTGAACATCCGGTCACACCTATCTTATATCTGATTCCAAAAATACACAAGCAGAAAGTCCCCACGCCTGGTCGACCGATCATTGCAGCCATCAAAAGTGTAGGGGAAAATATTTCAAGTTATATTGACTTTTTCCTACAAGACATTGTGCAAAGTCTGCCGAGTTACATAAAGGACACTGGCGATTTTTTGAAAAAATTATCTACTATCAAGTGGCAAGAGAACTGGTGTTTAATTACTCTAGATATAGAGTCATTATATACATCTATAGACCACATTAAGGGTTTAGAAGCTGTCAAACATTACTTGGACCTACGAACCTGTGAATACTATGCCCACAACAAAATGTTGTGTGAATTGATACATTGGTGTTTGCATAATAACTATTTTATGTTTGCTAAGAATATTTGGAGACAAGTCCGTGGTGTGGCGATGGGATCATGCTTCTCCCCCAGCTACGCGTGTCTTCACGTGGGCTGGTGGGAGGAGCGTGTTCTAGTGGCCACACCAGGTTTTAGGCATGTGAGACACTGGAAACGGTTTATAGATGATGTCTTTTGTATTTGGGAGGGCGATGAGGTGAGTGCGCAGATATTTGTTGATGCACTTAATACCAACAGTGAGAATCTTTTTTTCACCTCTCAAATTAGTAAAGTACATGCGGACTTTCTTGACGTCCATATAAACATTGAAGACAACAGTATAAATACATCGCTTTTTCGTAAACCGACTGCCGGTAATAGCATACTCCATGCCGGTAGCAGCCATCCACAGCATGTCATTAACAATGTTCCATATGGAGAACTGGTTCGGGTGAAACGAATTAGTAGTACCCCTGAACTATTTGAACAAGAGGCTAAGAACACAATTGGCAGACTTAAAGCCCGAGGATACAACGATAAAATTCTGAACGGTGCACTAAAACGCTGCCGTGAAAAACCCAGGGAGTCACTGTTCAGGTCTGATACATCGTTAGTGACTTCAGAGAATAATACTCCCCGCCTGATCCTGACTTATAGTAAACAGGAAAAGCAGATCAGGTCAATTGTAAGAAGACATTGGCCTGTTTTGATGACAGATGGCTTCTACGGTGAGATATTGCAGGGTTCTCCTACTATTACATATAAGAAATCGTTCAGCATGCATAACAGTCTGGTTAAAACTAGTCCAGAGTCAAGTAGTGGCAGTACTTGGCTCAAATATAAAGGATTCTATAAGTGTTCCTCATGTAGGGCGTGCAAGTTTGGTGTAAACACCACTCATTACAGCACACCCTTTTGCCCTACCAGAAAGATTATCCGTGGCAATTACAACTGCCACAGTGAGTTTGCAATATATGTTCTGACCTGTACCTGCGGGCTGAGGTATGTTGGCAGCACCAAGTTGCAGGTGCATGTCAGAATATTGCAACACTTACGGGCAATAGTTAACAACGATAACACCTACCCGGTAGCACGCCACTTTAAATCAACCCACAATAATGATTTATCTCAGCTGACGTACTTTGTCATAGATGTGGTGGCTCCCTCAGCACGGGGAGGTGATAGAGAGGGACGTCTCAGAAAAAGAGAAACTGAGTTTATAGTAGAACTGGACAGTAAATATCCAAATGGTTTAAACACGACTGAAGATTTACACCATATGTTATAATAATTTTTCATATTAGTTCACTAAGGGCACAAGCCCTTGTAAAATCCTGAGTCAATAGGAACTATATCTTTATGTGATCCTATGTATTTCATTTGTGTCTCAGTCTCTTAGGGCTCTAAGAAAATTTATACATCATGTTTTGATAATCATGAATACTGTTTGCTGCATCAATTGGCACCGTTGGGGGACTGGGTGTGACATCACATCTGCTATGAGAATGAATTTGATAACGAGCTAAGTGATTGTCGAAACTCTCTCCCAAAAATCATGTAAAATATGAAATTACTGTATATAGTATATTCACTTTTTTAGTTATTTGCAATCACAAAGGGTGCCTAGTGGTACTTTGTTGGTTTATTAATTTTTTTTATCATCACTTAGTAGTTTGTTGTCACTAAGGGTATGAAGATGGGCATAGGGGGATATGTTATTGTAATGAAACCTTGAACCTTTGATCTTATGTATATACATTTTCATGACCTGTTTTAATTAGGGTTATGATCATTTAGGCATTCATGTCAGGGATGGTGGACTGTCCAAATTATAATGTTATTGTATATAATTGTACAGTGATGTAATTATGTGAATATAAAAGAACATGTATATATTTTTATATCGATATATATATATTTTGTTATGTGTATATACATTGTTTGAGTAATCACTATTATGATTAATTTTGAGTTTTGGTTATAATAGGACATCCTCAAATTTCGGCATATATTAACTATAGTGAGGAATGCTTCAATAGATCAAGGGGGTTTTTGCATTTATGCAGATATACTAATTTCCCGGCCTTATGTAAATTAAGTGCAGTGATGGTGGGTGCCAAAGTGAACAGCATAGAAAAGTGTGTTTTCCATGTCTATGCACCATGTGATTCACTCAGGGGGTGGAGCACTGTAAAGCAAAAAAATGTATTTAAATGAATGCTGACCAGGTGCATGGTGTGTGATCAAGAGCACGAGTTGCTCGAAACGCGTCGCCTGAGAGGTGAATAAAATCTCCCTTACTGCAGCCTGGGGTCCGTGTCTTCTTTGTGCAAGAATTGAAGATTTGGTGTTTTATATATATATACATATATATACATATACATATATATATATACATATATATATACATATATATATATACATATATATATACATATATATATACACACATATATATACATATATATACACACACACACACACACACACACACACACACACACACACACACACACACACACACACACACACACACACACACACACACACACACACACACACACAACTTACCTGTAAACTGTGGTTCTCCAGTATTGGTGTCTTTCATAGATTCACATGCTTGATTATCCCCCGTCGTCGAAGTGGGAGTCCCACGGTACATAAAATAGCAGTAACATATGCATGTATACATGAAAATATCATAAATAAAAATATACATACATATAAAGTAATAAAATGTAAAAATTTTAAAAGTACCATAGAACATAATAGGCCCATTGAAAAGCCTAAGGGAGAACTCACTTTAGGAGCATATTAGTGTCATTATGTGTTGGATCACATTCCAGCCAATCAGGCTGTAGCCTCCTCTAGAACCTTCTCCTCAGAAGCCCAAGTCCTCAGATTTTCGTAGCACAAAGTAAGTAAAAGTGCCTGAGGAGAAGAGAGCCTCTGAGGGGAGGATGGGAGGGTCGCATGTGAATCTATGAAAGACACCAATACTGGAGAACCACAGTTTACAGGTAAGTAACTTCTGTTCTTCTCCAGTATTAGGGGTGTCTTTCATAGATTCACATGCTTGAATAAGAGTAGAAAGCAGTAAAACATCACATAAGTCATAAAGGTGATATACCAAAGCAAGTAAGGTAAACATATCAGTCAATATGCAATAAATACCAAAATATTATTAGAAAAAACCTTTATGACTGGAGGCGGGTAGCAACAGAGGCTCACCTTTATTGGAAAAGATTACGCAGCACCGCTTGACCTACTGCCGCATCCGCGGAGTCTGTTGATTGCAGGCAGTAGTGTTTTGTAAAAGTATGGCTGCTCGACCAAGTAGCAGCTCTGCAGATCTGCCTCAGGGGTACCCCCGCAAAAAGGGCTGCAGAAGTAGACACCGCTCTAGTTGAGTGAGCACGAACTGGAGCAGGAAGGGGCTTCCCAGCCCGTTGGTGGCAAAAGGATATGGTAGAGGATATCCACCTGGTTATGGTCTCTTTGGTAACAGGTTGTCCTTTGCAAATTGGGCCATACGCCACAAACAATTGATCTGACTTTCTGACCGTTGCAGTTCGCTGAATGTAAAATTTGAGACAACGTTTCACATCCAATGAGTGCAATGACCGCTCAGCCGGAGTTTCCGGAGCACGGAAGAAAGTCTTCATGATTACAGGTTCGTTGAGAAGAAAGTCACTGGGAACCTTCGGGATGAACTTAGGATTAGTTCGCAATGTCACAGCCTCATTGGAGAATTGTAGAAAAGGAGGCTGTATGATAAAATGCCTGAATGTCACTGACACGCCTCGAGGATGTCAAGGCGAGCAAGAGAGCAACTTTCCATGTGAGAAATTTTAGACTTGCAGAGTGGATAGGCTCAAATGGAGGTAGAAGCAGTTGAGACAAAACCAAAAATTAAGCGCCAAGCAGGTGGAGGGGGACGGATAGGTGGAAACATCCTAAAGAGGCCCTTGTAAAATTGCTTAATGATTCTCGAGGAACATAGATGTAGAACCATCATGACGGAAGCGAGAAATCGCAGCCAGAAACACCTTAAGGGTTGAATGTGAAAGTCCTGATCTCGCCAGGGATAAAAAAAAAAAAGGCAGGATCTGTTCTGGTTTTGCAGTCATGGGGTCCAAATCTTTAGCGCGGCACCAGACACAGAAACGCTTCCACTTTAACTGGTAGGTTTTAATGGTGGATGGAGCGCGAGCGCACGCTAAAACCTCTCTGTAGTCCTCGTCGATATGGAGACGTGCAAATTCATTGTATTCAGGTTCCAGGCATGGAGTTGAAGGTATGCCGGATCTGGGTGACAGATTTGTCCCTGCTTCATCGTGAGGAGGTGAGGTAGAGGATGAAGCAGTATCGGGTCGGACTGTGAAAATAGAAGCAGGTCCGGAAACCATAGACGCCTCGGCCATTTGGGTGCAATCAGGATGATGTGGCAAGGTTGAAACCTCATCCTGTGTAACAGGCGGGGAATTAGAGGCAGTGGAGGGAAAGCGTAGATGAAGTCGTTCGACCAATTGATCGAAAATGCATTTCCGCTCGACTCTCTGTGGGGATGCCGACTTGCAAAGCGTTGGCATTTCTTGTTGGTATCCGTCGCGAAAAGATCCATCCACGGCTGGCCCCACCGCCGGAAGATGAAATTGACAGTTGGTTGGTTGAGTTCCCACTCGTGATTGTCTGACGACGCCCGGCTGAGTGAGTCCGCCAGAACATTGGCCACACCCGGCACATGGATGGCTGTGAGATGAATTTGATGCTGAATCGCCCAATCCCATATTTCTTGTGCCAGTTGCGAAAGTAGGAGGGACCTCGTGCCGCCCTACTTGTTGAGGTAGTGCATGCTGGTGGTGTTGTTGTCTGTCCTCACCAGCAGAGTATGTCCCTGCACTAACCTCTGAAAAGACTTTAGGGCCAAGAAAATCGCCAGGAGTTCCAGGCGATTGATATGCCAAGCACGTTGGGTCGCCGTCCACTTCCCTTTTACAGACATGCCGTCGAGATGCACTCCCCATCCCTCGAGAGAGGCGTTTGTTGTAAGCGTCGGAGTCGGAGGTTCGTCTTGGAATGAACGGCCCGCAGATATGTTTGGAGGGTGCGCCCACCACTCCAGCACTTTCTGGATGCGAGGTGTTAGGACGACTCTGTCCTCGGATGACCCTGATACCGGTTTCCACTGTTTGTCTAATTCCTCCTGTAGAGCCCTCATGTGCAATCTGCAATTGGGGATAAGCTGGATGCACGAGGAAGCCATGCCAAGGAATGATTTGAACATTCGGACAGAAACGTACAGTTTTGACCATAGAAATTGCACCATCTTTACCATGCGGTCATGTCTTTCTTGGGAAACGAACACTTTCCCTCGTCGAGAATCTAGCGAGGCTCCGAGAAAATCTCGCCTTTGCGACAGATGAAAGTGTGACTTCTGGCAATTGATTGAAAGCCCCAAAGTTTGGAAGAGGGAGACGCAGACCTGAGTGTGCTGCTCCGTCAGCTGAAAAGTCTTGGCCTTGATGAGGCAGTCGTCCAGGTATGGATAAAATTGGACGCCTTGCAGACGCAGGGAGGCAGCTACCGGGGCCAAGATTTTGGTAAAGACCCTCGGCGCTGATCGAAGGCCGAATGTTAGGACTTTGAATTGAAAGTGCAGCTGTCCGACTGTGAAGCGTAGATACTTCCTGTGTCTGGGGTGAATTGGCACATGGAAATATGCATCTTGGAGGTCGATCGTTGAAAAGAATTCCTTTGGATTGAGATAATTCAGAATTTGAAGCAGAGTTAACATCTGAAAAGTTTTCAAAATGATAAATTTGTTTAGAGCCCGTAAATCCAAAATTGGATACCATTCCCCCAACTTTTTCTTGACCAAGAAGAATCGGGAATAGAACCCCTTGCCGCGCTGTCCTTGCGGCGCTACTTCGATGGCTCCTTTTTTGATCATCAATTTTACCTGGGCCAAAAGTTCTTTGAGATGGGGAGAGGGTGGCCCCGAAGGTGGACGAGTGGGAGGGAATTTTGTAAATTCCAGGGTATGTCCCTTGGAGATAACGTCCAGGACCCATTGGTCGGAGGTGATTTCGGACCATTTGCAAAAGTACTTTGAGATGCGACCTCCAAGATTTACAATCGGCAGAAGAAAGGAACTGAGACTGTCACTGCTTTTTATTGTTTGAGCCACCTCTATATGTTGTTTTTCGTTGGTATGGTCTGGTGGTGAACTGACGATTCTGGGATTGGTAGGAACCCCTCTGTCTGTTATCGTTATAGGTGTTGTACGAACGATATTGACTTGATCCTCGAAAAGTAGAGGAACCTCCGCCTCTACCTCGTGCCCCCCGAAAGGGCCGCTTCTTGTACTGGAGGGTGGCTAAAGACTTTGCAGAGTCGGTGTCCTTTTTTATCGCCTCAAGGGCATTATCAACATGCTTGCCAAACAACAAATCCCCGTCATACGGCAAGTCCAGGACTCTTGCCTGTACTTCTGGGCGGAAGGTGGTAGACTTTAACCAGCCTTGACGCCTCAAGACTGCAGCCCCAGCCAATTGACGAAAACAGATGGAGGAAATGTCGAGCGCGCAATCAATAATTCTGGATGAAATTAACTCTCCTTCTTGTATAAGGGTCTGCGCTTCTGCACGGATGGCATCGGGTAGCTGAGGAAAAAGTGCGGTGTTAGACGGGGACCCTGAAGGTCGGCCGGGTACTGAGGGAGAGATCCCCGAGGGGGACCGTCTCCGGCGATCGTACAGACAAGTTACCTCCCTCCCCACAAACAGGCACCACACCAAGTCGAGTTCAATACTTTATATAAGGTTCGTAAGGCAAGGATATCAGCGATACAGGATATCTCGGACCCGGGGGTCCTCTCACTTCTAGTCTTTGTAGGGAAAGGGGGTAGCGGGACAGTCTTGGTACCGGATCGGTACAGGTGGTGGTAAGAGGCGAGCTCACAATCCTCGAGCCGGAGTGTCTGTGGATCGGGCCGCGGCAGCGCCAGCAGGCCAAGATGATAGTCTCACAAGGCAGAGGGCCGCGGCAGCGCCAGCAGGCCGAGTCGATGGTTTCACGAGGCAGAGGGCCGCGGCAGCGCCAGCAGGCCAAGACGATGGTTTCACGAGGCAGAGGGCCGCGGCAGCGCCAGCAGGCCAAGACGATGGCTTCACGAGGCAGAGGGCCGCGGCAGCGCCAGCAGGCCAAGACGATGGTTTCACGAGGCAGAGGGCCGCGGCAGCGCCAGCAGGCCAGTCACAGATGAGTTCTTCTCGGGTCTCTCGACTCCAGGATACAACTGGCTTCCTGGTCTGGCCCTGCCCCAGTTATAGGTCTGGTCCCCTTTGATGTCCGGACCCTCGCGCCTGGGTGGCCGGGAGGTCCGGGATGAGGGAGTCCAGACACCCAGCAGGGGGCGGAGCCAGCGCCCAGGCGGCCGGGGGCGATCGACACCTGGCGGAGGAGAGCCGTTGACGATTCCTTTCTCCCATTGACTCGCCAAGTGGTCACTCTGCCTCCTGGGGGGAGGTTGGTGCCTCGATGTCGGGCCCGGCCGGGCCCAGGGTGAGGGTCGAGTTGAGGCCACGCGGCCTCGTGCTGCAGTGCCCCAAGATGGCGGCTGGGCCGAGGCCGTGGTGTGGATGGTGACCCGGGCCAGCTGGGTCCGGAGCTGGTGTCTTGTGGGTGAGGGATTGCAGTGTACTTCGGGTGGTCGTCGGGGACTCTGGCTGGGGATGCAGGGGGAGCCAGGGTCCAGGTCCCATTGCGGGGAGGGGGGCAGCCCGACCATGCGGCCTGTCCAACATGCGTCCCCCCCAGCTGAAGGCGGGGAGAGTCAGCCATCTTCCTGGGGACTCTCCTCGCTGAGGCGGAAAAAGCGTGACAGGCCGTCGGCGTTGGCGTGGTCCTGGCCTGGACGATGTTCTACCGTGAAGTCCATCCCCTGCAGGGAGATGGACCAGCGCAACAGCTTCGGGTTCTCCCCCCGCATTTGCATCAGCCATTGCAGGGGTCGGTGGTCTGTTTGCACCCGGAAGTGGGTGCCGAAGAGGTAGGGCCGGAGCTTCTTGAGTGCCCAGACTACGGCGAAGGCCTCCCTCTCAATGGTGCTCCAGCGCTGTTCTCGGGGCAGCAGGCGTCTGCTGATGTAGGCCACTGGTTGGTCGACCCCTTCGGCGTTGAGTTGGGAGAGGACGGCCCCCACACCATGATCGGAGGCGTCCGTCTGCACAATGAATTCCCGGCTGTAGTCGGGAGCCTGGAGCACGGGGGCCGTGCACATGGCGGCCTTCAGTCTCTCGAAGGCCGATTGGCAGTCCGGGGTCCAGTTGACGGTTTTGGGGCCCTTCTTGGAGGTGAGCTCTGTGAGGGGCCCCATGATGCTGCCATAGTCCTTCACGAACCGCCGGTAGTATCCGGTGAGCCCCAGGAAGGCCCGGACCTCCGTTTGGGTCGTAGGGGGTCGCCAGGCCTGGATGGCAGCAATCTTGAGTTGGAGAGGGGCCACCAGCCCGCTTCCCACTTGGTGTCCCAGGTAGGTCACGGACCCTTGGCCAACCTGGCACTTGCTGGCCTTGATGGTGAGCCCGGCTTGCTGGAGGGCGTGTAGAACCTCCCGCAGGTGGCGGAGGTGGTCGGTCCACTGGTGGCTGTACACAGCAATGTCGTCCAGGTAGGCGGCGCTGAAGTCTTCCAGGCCCGCCAGTACCTGGTTTACCAGCCGTTGGAACGTTGCCGGGCGTTTTTCATGCCGAAGGGCATTACTTTAAAGTGGTAGTGCCCGTCCGGGGTAGAGAAGGCGGAACGTTCTTGGGCCCTAGGGGTGAGGGCGATCTGCCAGTAGCCCGCTGTTAGGTCGAAGATGCTCAGGTAGCGGGCGGCCCCCATCCGGTCAATTAGCTCATCTGCCCGGGGGATGGGATGAGCGTCGGTCCTGGTAACTGCATTCAGCCCCCGATAGTCCACGCAGAACCGGAGCTCAGGGGCAACGCCCGGGGCGGCTGCTTTGGGAACCAGGACGACTGGGCTCGCCCAGGGGCTGTCTGAGGGTTCGATCACTCCCAGGGTCAGCATTTTGGACACCTCGGTCTGGATGCAGTTGCGCACCCGATCGGGTACGCGGTACGCCCGGTGTCGAATAGGAGGGCTGTCCCCGGTGTCCACATCGTGAAGGCACCAGGGGGTGACTCCGGGGGTGAGGGAGAACAGGGAGGCGAACCGCCTCAGGAGCGTTTGGCAGTCTTGGCGTTGCTCCGGGGACAGGGCCTCGGAGAGCTGGACCCCTTCCACTGAGCCATCCCGTTCGAGGACCCTCAGTAAGTCCGGAAGGGGTTCGGAGTCTTCTTCTGTCCCATTATCGGTAGCCATCAGGAGGCTGAGTTCGGATCGCACAAAATGGGGTTTGAGCCTGTTGGCATGGAGGACCCGTAGGGGGTTCCGGGCAGTCTCCATGTCGATTAAATAGGTGACGGGCCCCTTGCGTTCGATCACCTTGAAGGGCCCGGACCATCTGTCTTGGAGTGCACAGGGTTCAACCGGGGACATCACCCAGACCTGTTGTCCTGGTTCGAACTCAATGGAGGACGTGTGCTGATCGTACCACCTCTTCATGTCCTCCTGACTGGCCTCGAGATTGGCTTTGGCGGTGTCTCGGAACCGCCGGGTCTGGTTGCGGAGAGCCAGGAGGTACCTGTAGATGTCCGGGGGAGTTTTCTGGGGGGGCTGCTCCCAACCTTCCTTGACTAGGCTGAGGGGGCCCCGGACGGGGTGCCCGTACAGGAGTTCAAATGGGCTGAAACCGAGGGATTTCTGCGGGACCTCCCGATAGGCAAACAGGAGGCATGGAAGTAGCACGTCCCACTGGCGTCGAAGGGGTTCTTCTAGGCCCATAATCATTCCTTTGAGGGTGCGGTTGAACCTCTCAACCAGTCCGTTTCCTTGCGGGTGATAGGGGGTCGTGAATTTGTAGGTGACCCCGCATTGTTGCCAGAGAGACTTCATATATTTGGAGATAAAGTTCGTGCCCCTGTCACTGACGACCTCCCGGGGGAACCCCACCCGGGAGAAGATCCCCATCAGAGCTCGGCCCACCACGGGGGCCGTCACAGTCCGAAGAGGGATGGCCTCGGGGTAGCGGGTGGCGTGGTCTACTAGGACCAGGATGAACCGGTGTCCTTGGGCTGTTCGAGGGTCGAGGGGCCCCACAATGTCTATTCCCACTCGTTCAAACGGGGTGGTGACGACCGGAAAGGGTTGTAAAGGTGCTTTGATTTTTCGGCCACTTTTTCCGCTGGCCTGGCAGGTGGGGCAGGCCTTGCAGTGGTTGGTGACATCCTTTCGCATTTGGGGCCAGAAAAAATGGGTCACCAGGCGGTCGTAGGTTTTATCCTGTCCCAGGTGTCCGGCAAGGGGGACATCGTGGGCTAAGTTCAGGAGGAAGTCTCGGAAGCGAAGGGGCACCACCAGCACCCGACTGGCCCCTAGTTCTGCAATTTTCTGCTCGCTGTAGAGCAGGTCTTGGTCCCAGTAGATCCAGTGGGCCCCCGAGGTATCCCCTGTGCTCTGGGCCAGGGCTTGCTGCCGGAGTCCTTCGAGAGAGGGACATGTTTTCTGTTCGGCCCGGAATTGTTCCTGAGTGGGGCCTCCCTCCTGACGCCATTGTGCCAGGTCAGGGACGTCCCGAAGCTGGTCGGATCCTTCTTCTGTTTGGGTCGAGGGACTGGCTTCTGGGGCGGCCTCCTCTGGGATGAGCGCGGGAGGAGGTTCCGGCCACTCGGGCTCTTCTAGACTGGGGACCGCGCGGGCGGTCATGGACCGGGTCGTGACGCAGACCCATTCGGGGAGGCCGAGCATCCCCAGGTGTTCCCTCCGTTCGACAGCTGCCCAGGGAGAGCTTTCGAGGTCGTTTCCTAGGAGGCAATCCACGGGGGCATCATCGCGGACAGTCACCTTTAACATCCCCGTTACTCCTCCCCACTCGAAGGGGACGCAGGCCATGTGGCACAGGCTTTCGGAATTGTCTGCTGAGCGGACAGGGCAGAGAATGTTCGGCAGGATTTGGTCTGGAGTGACGAGATGGCGTCGGACCGCCGTTACACTGGCCCCGGTGTCGCGGAGGGCTCCCGCCCGGCGGCCATTAATGTTGACCCATTGACTGTACTTCTGCGTGTTGGCGGGAAGGGGGGCCCGCGGAATCATCTCTCTCTCCCCTAAGCAGGCCAGTGCCATGGCGGCGGGAGCCCATTCAGAGGGGTCGGTCTCGTACTCTTCTTGGTCTTCCGGGACTAGTTCTTCCCCTAGGGCGGCCGCTGCGACCTGGCGGGGGGTAGTGTTCGGATTCTTTGGGCAGTTGGGATCACTGGCGTAGTGGCCGGGTCGCAGGCATCTGTGGCACATAACGTGGGCCCGAAAACCGGCCCGGGTGGCAGGGCTTCCTCGGCCGACCGGGGTCGAGGGGCTCCTGGGGGGTGACGAGGGGCCGGGGTCTCTCCCCCGACTCTGGCCTCCTCCTCCTCCTCGGGGGCGATGGGGCCCTGGGTACGGTCTGGATGATTCGCTGGGTCCGTTCCGGCCAACTCGGGTGCTTTCCCACCGGTCGGCTTCGGCGGCGAGTTGTCGAGGTTCGGTTAGCTTACTGTCCAAGAGGTGTTGGCGGAGCTCCACGAAGCAGTTGTTCGACAGGTGCTCCCATACGATAAGGTCAAAGAGTTGTTCGTAGGTGGTCACTTTGTTGCCCTTGATCCACCCCTCGAAGGCTCGGCTAAAGAAGTTCACGTACTCCACCCAGGTTGTACCCGGAATCCGTTTGCAGTCGCGGAACCGTTGGCGGTACATCTCAGGTGTGAGCCCGTATCGAGTGAGGAGGGCGGCCTTCATGTGGTCGTAGGATGTCATCAGCTGGTCCGGGAGTTGCAGCAGGGCGTCCCGCCCTTCGTTGACAAACCTCCCCCATAATCCGGCTCCCCAGTCGCTTCGGGGAATCCGGTGGGAGGTCATTGCCACCTCATAGGCTTTAAACCACTGCTGTATATCATCGTTCTTGTGGTATTCCCGGATGACCTCTTTGGGGATGTGAACCTTGGGCTCGGTAGAGGCAGGCAGGGTCGGTCGTTCGGGGAGCCCGAGGTCTTTATTCTGTTTCTGGATCTCCAGTTCTTTGAGATTGCGCTCATGTTCGTACGCTAGTTTCTTTTCCTCTAGCTCTCTCTGTTTTTGCTTCTCTTCTCGCTCCTCTCGGAGCCGTAAGTGTTCCAGAGTTATTTTTTGTTCCGCCAGCTTGAGTTCCCCATCCAAGCGAAGTCGGGCTAGTTCTAACTCGTGGAGTCTGCTTTTTTCTCTTTCTCGGATCTCTTCCAGGGAGAGACCCGCTCTTCTTTCTTCAGTTGGTGCGGGGCTCGTCTCGGTTGTTTGTGTTCGGGGTACGGCCGTACCCGTTTCCGCCCAAGCTTCTAGGGCTCGTTTGAAGTCTTCCTTCGTGCTCAGACCTGTGGTTGGGAGACCAAGTTCTATGCAATATTGCTTCAGTTCTCGGTGGTTGTAGTCTTCCAATTTTTCCATCTGGAATTTCTCCGTTGTTCCGCTCTCTGTTGTCATGGTGGTCGTGTGCCGTGGGTCGAGTGACTTTCTGTACGATTATGCGTAGGTTCGGATCCCGTCGCTGGCCACCAATGTTAGACGGGGACCCTGAGGGTCGGCCGGGTACTGAGGGAGAGATCCCCGAGGGGGACCGTCTCCGGCGATCGTACAGACAAGTTACCTCCCTCCCCACAAACAGGCACCACACCAAGTCGAGTTCAATACTTTATATAAGGTTCGTAAGGCAAGGATATCAGCGATACAGGATATCTCGGACCCGGGGGTCCTCTCACTTCTAGTCTTTGTAGGGAAAGGGGGTAGCGGGACAGTCTTGGTACCGGATCGGTACAGGTGGTGGTAAGAGGCGAGCTCACAATCCTCGAGCCGGAGTGTCTGTGGAACGGGCCGCGGCAGCAGGCCAAGATGATAGTCTCACAAGGCAGAGGGCCGCGGCAGCGCCAGCAGGCCGAGTCGATGGTTTCACGAGGCAGAGGGCCGCGGCAGCGCCAGCAGGCCAAGACGATGGTTTCACGAGGCAGAGGGCCGCGGCAGCGCCAGCAGGCCAAGACGATGGCTTCACGAGGCAGAGGGCCGCGGCAGCGCCAGCAGGCCAAGACGATGGTTTCACGAGGCAGAGGGCCGCGGCAGCGCCAGCAGGCCAGTCACAGATGAGTTCTTCTCGGGTCTCTCGACTCCAGGATACAACTGGCTTCCTGGTCTGGCCCTGCCCCAGTTATAGGTCTGGTCCCCTTTGATGTCCGGACCCTCGCGCCTGGGGGGCCGGGAGGTCCGGGATGAGGGAGTCCAGACACCCAGCAGGGGGCGGAGCCAGCGCCCAGGCGGCCGGGGGCGATCGACACCTGGCGGAGGAGAGCCGTTGACGATTCCTTTCTCCCATTGACTCGCCAAGTGGTCACTCTGCCTCCTGGGGGGAGGTTGGTGCCTCGATGTCGGGCCCGGCCGGGCCCAGGGTGAGGGTCGAGTTGAGGCCACGCGGCCTCGTGCTGCAGTGCCCCAAGATGGCGGCTGGGCCGAGGCCGTGGTGTGGATGGTGACCCGGGCCAGCTGGGTCCGGAGCTGGTGTCTTGTGGGTGAGGGATTGCAGTGTACTTCGGGTGGTCGTCGGGGACTCTGGCTGGGGATGCAGGGGGAGCCAGGGTCCAGGTCCCATTGCGGGGAGGGGGGCAGCCCGACCATGCGGCCTGTCCAACATGCGTCCCCCCCAGCTGAAGGCGGGGAGAGTCAGCCATCTTCCTGGGGACTCTCCTCGCTGAGGCGGAAAAAGCGTGACAGGCCGTCGGCGTTGGCGTGGTCCTGGCCTGGACGATGTTCTACCGTGAAGTCCATCCCCTGCAGGGAGATGGACCAGCGCAACAGCTTCGGGTTCTCCCCCCGCATTTGCATCAGCCATTGCAGGGGTCGGTGGTCTGTTTGCACCCGGAAGTGGGTGCCGAAGAGGTAGGGCCGGAGCTTCTTGAGTGCCCAGACTACGGCGAAGGCCTCCCTCTCAATGGTGCTCCAGCGCTGTTCTCGGGGCAGCAGGCGTCTGCTGATGTAGGCCACTGGTTGGTCGACCCCTTCGGCGTTGAGTTGGGAGAGGACGGCCCCCACACCATGATCGGAGGCGTCCGTCTGCACAATGAATTCCCGGCTGTAGTCGGGAGCCTGGAGCACGGGGGCCGTGCACATGGCGGCCTTCAGTCTCTCGAAGGCCGATTGGCAGTCCGGGGTCCAGTTGACGGTTTTGGGGCCCTTCTTGGAGGTGAGCTCTGTGAGGGGCCCCATGATGCTGCCATAGTCCTTCACGAACCGCCGGTAGTATCCGGTGAGCCCCAGGAAGGCCCGGACCTCCGTTTGGGTCGTAGGGGGTCGCCAGGCCTGGATGGCAGCAATCTTGAGTTGGAGAGGGGCCACCAGCCCGCTTCCCACTTGGTGTCCCAGGTAGGTCACGGACCCTTGGCCAACCTGGCACTTGCTGGCCTTGATGGTGAGCCCGGCTTGCTGGAGGGCGTGTAGAACCTCCCGCAGGTGGCGGAGGTGGTCGGTCCACTGGTGGCTGTACACAGCAATGTCGTCCAGGTAGGCGGCGCTGAAGTCTTCCAGGCCCGCCAGTACCTGGTTTACCAGCCGTTGGAACGTTGCCGGGCGTTTTTCATGCCGAAGGGCATTACTTTAAAGTGGTAGTGCCCGTCCGGGGTAGAGAAGGCGGAACGTTCTTGGGCCCTAGGGGTGAGGGCGATCTGCCAGTAGCCCGCTGTTAGGTCGAAGATGCTCAGGTAGCGGGCGGCCCCCATCCGGTCAATTAGCTCATCTGCCCGGGGGATGGGATGAGCGTCGGTCCTGGTAACTGCATTCAGCCCCCGATAGTCCACGCAGAACCGGAGCTCAGGGGCAACGCCCGGGGCGGCTGCTTTGGGAACCAGGACGACTGGGCTCGCCCAGGGGCTGTCTGAGGGTTCGATCACTCCCAGGGTCAGCATTTTGGACACCTCGGTCTGGATGCAGTTGCGCACCCGATCGGGTACGCGGTACGCCCGGTGTCGAATAGGAGGGCTGTCCCCGGTGTCCACATCGTGAAGGCACCAGGGGGTGACTCCGGGGGTGAGGGAGAACAGGGAGGCGAACCGCCTCAGGAGCGTTTGGCAGTCTTGGCGTTGCTCCGGGGACAGGGCCTCGGAGAGCTGGACCCCTTCCACTGAGCCATCCCGTTCGAGGACCCTCAGTAAGTCCGGAAGGGGTTCGGAGTCTTCTTCTGTCCCATTATCGGTAGCCATCAGGAGGCTGAGTTCGGATCGCACAAAATGGGGTTTGAGCCTGTTGGCATGGAGGACCCGTAGGGGGTTCCGGGCAGTCTCCATGTCGATTAAATAGGTGACGGGCCCCTTGCGTTCGATCACCTTGAAGGGCCCGGACCATCTGTCTTGGAGTGCACAGGGTTCAACCGGGGACATCACCCAGACCTGTTGTCCTGGTTCGAACTCAATGGAGGACGTGTGCTGATCGTACCACCTCTTCATGTCCTCCTGACTGGCCTCGAGATTGGCTTTGGCGGTGTCTCGGAACCGCCGGGTCTGGTTGCGGAGAGCCAGGAGGTACCTGTAGATGTCCGGGGGAGTTTTCTGGGGGGGCTGCTCCCAACCTTCCTTGACTAGGCTGAGGGGGCCCCGGACGGGGTGCCCGTACAGGAGTTCAAATGGGCTGAAACCGAGGGATTTCTGCGGGACCTCCCGATAGGCAAACAGGAGGCATGGAAGTAGCACGTCCCACTGGCGTCGAAGGGGTTCTTCTAGGCCCATAATCATTCCTTTGAGGGTGCGGTTGAACCTCTCAACCAGTCCGTTTCCTTGCGGGTGATAGGGGGTCGTGAATTTGTAGGTGACCCCGCATTGTTGCCAGAGAGACTTCATATATTTGGAGATAAAGTTCGTGCCCCTGTCACTGACGACCTCCCGGGGGAACCCCACCCGGGAGAAGATCCCCATCAGAGCTCGGCCCACCACGGGGGCCGTCACAGTCCGAAGAGGGATGGCCTCGGGGTAGCGGGTGGCGTGGTCTACTAGGACCAGGATGAACCGGTGTCCTTGGGCTGTTCGAGGGTCGAGGGGCCCCACAATGTCTATTCCCACTCGTTCAAACGGGGTGGTGACGACCGGAAAGGGTTGTAAAGGTGCTTTGATTTTTCGGCCACTTTTTCCGCTGGCCTGGCAGGTGGGGCAGGCCTTGCAGTGGTTGGTGACATCCTTTCGCATTTGGGGCCAGAAAAAATGGGTCACCAGGCGGTCGTAGGTTTTATCCTGTCCCAGGTGTCCGGCAAGGGGGACATCGTGGGCTAAGTTCAGGAGGAAGTCTCGGAAGCGAAGGGGCACCACCAGCACCCGACTGGCCCCTAGTTCTGCAATTTTCTGCTCGCTGTAGAGCAGGTCTTGGTCCCAGTAGATCCAGTGGGCCCCCGAGGTATCCCCTGTGCTCTGGGCCAGGGCTTGCTGCCGGAGTCCTTCGAGAGAGGGACATGTTTTCTGTTCGGCCCGGAATTGTTCCTGAGTGGGGCCTCCCTCCTGACGCCATTGTGCCAGGTCAGGGACGTCCCGAAGCTGGTCGGATCCTTCTTCTGTTTGGGTCGAGGGACTGGCTTCTGGGGCGGCCTCCTCTGGGATGAGCGCGGGAGGAGGTTCCGGCCACTCGGGCTCTTCTAGACTGGGGACCGCGCGGGCGGTCATGGACCGGGTCGTGACGCAGACCCATTCGGGGAGGCCGAGCATCCCCAGGTGTTCCCTCCGTTCGACAGCTGCCCAGGGAGAGCTTTCGAGGTCGTTTCCTAGGAGGCAATCCACGGGGGCATCATCGCGGACAGTCACCTTTAACATCCCCGTTACTCCTCCCCACTCGAAGGGGACGCAGGCCATGTGGCACAGGCTTTCGGAATTGTCTGCTGAGCGGACAGGGCAGAGAATGTTCGGCAGGATTTGGTCTGGAGTGACGAGATGGCGTCGGACCGCCGTTACACTGGCCCCGGTGTCGCGGAGGGCTCCCGCCCGGCGGCCATTAATGTTGACCCATTGACTGTACTTCTGCGTGTTGGCGGGAAGGGGGGCCCGCGGAATCATCTCTCTCTCCCCTAAGCAGGCCAGTGCCATGGCGGCGGGAGCCCATTCAGAGGGGTCGGTCTCGTACTCTTCTTGGTCTTCCGGGACTAGTTCTTCCCCTAGGGCGGCCGCTGCGACCTGGCGGGGGGTAGTGTTCGGATTCTTTGGGCAGTTGGGATCACTGGCGTAGTGGCCGGGTCGCAGGCATCTGTGGCACATAACGTGGGCCCGAAAACCGGCCCGGGTGGCAGGGCTTCCTCGGCCGACCGGGGTCGAGGGGCTCCTGGGGGGTGACGAGGGGCCGGGGTCTCTCCCCCGACTCTGGCCTCCTCCTCCTCCTCGGGGGCGATGGGGCCCTGGGTACGGTCTGGATGATTCGCTGGGTCCGTTCCGGCCAACTCGGGTGCTTTCCCACCGGTCGGCTTCGGCGGCGAGTTGTCGAGGTTCGGTTAGCTTACTGTCCAAGAGGTGTTGGCGGAGCTCCACGAAGCAGTTGTTCGACAGGTGCTCCCATACGATAAGGTCAAAGAGTTGTTCGTAGGTGGTCACTTTGTTGCCCTTGATCCACCCCTCGAAGGCTCGGCTAAAGAAGTTCACGTACTCCACCCAGGTTGTACCCGGAATCCGTTTGCAGTCGCGGAACCGTTGGCGGTACATCTCAGGTGTGAGCCCGTATCGAGTGAGGAGGGCGGCCTTCATGTGGTCGTAGGATGTCATCAGCTGGTCCGGGAGTTGCAGCAGGGCGTCCCGCCCTTCGTTGACAAACCTCCCCCATAATCCGGCTCCCCAGTCGCTTCGGGGAATCCGGTGGGAGGTCATTGCCACCTCATAGGCTTTAAACCACTGCTGTATATCATCGTTCTTGTGGTATTCCCGGATGACCTCTTTGGGGATGTGAACCTTGGGCTCGGTAGAGGCAGGCAGGGTCGGTCGTTCGGGGAGCCCGAGGTCTTTATTCTGTTTCTGGATCTCCAGTTCTTTGAGATTGCGCTCATGTTCGTACGCTAGTTTCTTTTCCTCTAGCTCTCTCTGTTTTTGCTTCTCTTCTCGCTCCTCTCGGAGCCGTAAGTGTTCCAGAGTTATTTTTTGTTCCGCCAGCTTGAGTTCCCCATCCAAGCGAAGTCGGGCTAGTTCTAACTCGTGGAGTCTGCTTTTTTCTCTTTCTCGGATCTCTTCCAGGGAGAGACCCGCTCTTCTTTCTTCAGTTGGTGCGGGGCTCGTCTCGGTTGTTTGTGTTCGGGGTACGGCCGTACCCGTTTCCGCCCAAGCTTCTAGGGCTCGTTTGAAGTCTTCCTTCGTGCTCAGACCTGTGGTTGGGAGACCAAGTTCTATGCAATATTGCTTCAGTTCTCGGTGGTTGTAGTCTTCCAATTTTTCCATCTGGAATTTCTCCGTTGTTCCGCTCTCTGTTGTCATGGTGGTCGTGTGCCGTGGGTCGAGTGACTTTCTGTACGATTATGCGTAGGTTCGGATCCCGTCGCTGGCCACCAATGTTAGACGGGGACCCTGAGGGTCGGCCGGGTACTGAGGGAGAGATCCCCGAGGGGGACCGTCTCCGGCGATCGTACAGACAAGTTACCTCCCTCCCCACAAACAGGCACCACACCAAGTCGAGTTCAATACTTTATATAAGGTTCGTAAGGCAAGGATATCAGCGATACAGGATATCTCGGACCCGGGGGTCCTCTCACTTCTAGTCTTTGTAGGGAAAGGGGGTAGCGGGACAGTCTTGGTACCGGATCGGTACAGGTGGTGGTAAGAGGCGAGCTCACAATCCTCGAGCCGGAGTGTCTGTGGAACGGGCCGCGGCAGCAGGCCAAGATGATAGTCTCACAAGGCAGAGGGCCGCGGCAGCGCCAGCAGGCCGAGTCGATGGTTTCACGAGGCAGAGGGCCGCGGCAGCGCCAGCAGGCCAAGACGATGGTTTCACGAGGCAGAGGGCCGCGGCAGCGCCAGCAGGCCAAGACGATGGCTTCACGAGGCAGAGGGCCGCGGCAGCGCCAGCAGGCCAAGACGATGGTTTCACGAGGCAGAGGGCCGCGGCAGCGCCAGCAGGCCAGTCACAGATGAGTTCTTCTCGGGTCTCTCGACTCCAGGATACAACTGGCTTCCTGGTCTGGCCCTGCCCCAGTTATAGGTCTGGTCCCCTTTGATGTCCGGACCCTCGCGCCTGGGGGGCCGGGAGGTCCGGGATGAGGGAGTCCAGACACCCAGCAGGGGGCGGAGCCAGCGCCCAGGCGGCCGGGGGCGATCGACACCTGGCGGAGGAGAGCCGTTGACGATTCCTTTCTCCCATTGACTCGCCAAGTGGTCACTCTGCCTCCTGGGGGGAGGTTGGTGCCTCGATGTCGGGCCCGGCCGGGCCCAGGGTGAGGGTCGAGTTGAGGCCACGCGGCCTCGTGCTGCAGTGCCCCAAGATGGCGGCTGGGCCGAGGCCGTGGTGTGGATGGTGACCCGGGCCAGCTGGGTCCGGAGCTGGTGTCTTGTGGGTGAGGGATTGCAGTGTACTTCGGGTGGTCGTCGGGGACTCTGGCTGGGGATGCAGGGGGAGCCAGGGTCCAGGTCCCATTGCGGGGAGGGGGGCAGCCCGACCATGCGGCCTGTCCAACATGCGGCAACCTCGGACCACATCTGGCGGTCGTAACGGCCCAAAACAGCGAAAGTATTAGCCGCTCTCACAGTTGTAGCCGCCATGGTTGTAAATTTTTTGCCTATAGAGTCCAACTTGCGGCCTTCTTGATATGGAGGAGGCGTGAGTGGTGTAGCAGGATTGCGTGATCTTTTCTGTGCTGCCTGAGTTATAACCGAATCTGCCTTCGGTTGTGATACCAAACATGCCGGGGAAGACGCCGGAGCTTATATTTTCTGTCCAATCTAGGCAAAACTGCAGGTACCGAATGTGGATATTCCATTAATTTAAGGCCCTCCTGCCAAATATAGTCAATAATAGGTATTGTGTGGGATTGCCTTTGTGATAGATCCTTAAAATCATATAAGAAGCATTCACTTTCATGTTGCTGTTTTTCGACAGTGAGATGAAAACGTTTTGCAGCACGGATCATCAAATTGTGGAAATTTGCAATGTCCACTGGAGGCGATGCTAGAGGTGAGGTAGGCGGAGTGGAAGGTGTTTGAGCCCTGTAATTGTCCCACTCATTCATATCGACGTCATTGTCGTCATCAGTATTGTGAGGATCAGGATCCTCGTCGCCGGTGTCAGGGCGAGTACCCCCCGGTGACGCGGGTGGAACTGGTGCAGGTGCCTGAGGAAGGTGAGGTTGAGGCTGTGGAGGAGGTGGTGGTGCTGGAGAGGCAGGTGTAGAAGGAGGAAACCTGCGGTTATAGTCATCTAGCATGTGCTGTAGGTTCGTGACCAAAGATAAAGGTATCTGTGTAACTGGTTCCGAAGTAACTGGATCTGATCCATCAACAGGAAATAATTCGTTCCCATCTTCGACGTTATCCACTTCATCACCCTCATCACTATACTCCTGGCACTTAATGTGCAAATCAGATAGACTGGATGCCTGTTTAAATAGTTCTTCCACCTCTGAATCGTTTTCGGATTCTTCCTCACCAGACTGAAACGATTGTTCTGGGAGATGAGTTCCACTTCTCACTGGACTCAGTTGAATGAGAGGTACACTCAAAGAATAAGCAGTAACCACCGTATAGATGGCTGCTGTTTTTGGCAAAGGTTGATGAGACGTCAACGAGCCCGTTGACGTAAACGTGGCAGTGTTAGAATCAACCTGAGGCGTCTGCGTCGTCGCCATAGAGGTAATCGGCGCTGAAATTGAAGGCTTTTTCTTCGTCGACGAAGATTTCTTGTCCGTCGACGGAGCCGTCGACGAGATTGGAGCCTGAATCGACGATGATGTAGACGTCAACGGGATGACAGCCGTTGACGAAACCGTCGACGATGTTATGATGGTCGTCGACGGAGGCGCCGTCGACGAGACAACCGTCGACGATGATGGGCCCGTCGACGAGCTGCTTTTAGATGACTTGAACTTCGTCGACGGTGTTCGCGTCGACGAGGGCGTCGACGATGACTTCGTCGTCGATGGATTCACTTTGGCGCTCGTCGACGAGATCTTCACAATAGAAGTGATGGGTCTCACCTTCTGGGCCGCCGTCGACGACGATCACCTCGCGCTGGTCGACATAGTACGTGTCGTTGTCGACGTAGAGGTTACAGTCACTGACTTCGTCGTCGCTGAAGACGTCGACGGACGCGTCGACGAGCCCGTCGACGAGCCAATGCCAGATTTTTTAATGGAAGGCAAGGCTTTGGGCGCAGACGTCAGAGAACCAGGTCCCGTAGACGTGCCCTGAAGCAAATCCTGTGGGGAGACAATCCTGGAGGACTCCAACAGTCTACTTTTCTTCAGAAAAGGAGATAGAACCTCAGTCTCAGACTCACGCTTCTGAGAGGATTTAGAAATACCAGATGATAAACTTTCTATGTCAGAAACCCTCATGGAAAAGGCGCAGTTTACCACAAGAAGGGCAGGCTTTAAATAAAGATTTCTTATTTGAAGACATTTTCTGATGAAAAAACAGAGTTGAAGAAAACTGAGCAGAGCTCAGGGAGACTCCCTTCACACGACGTGCGGTAGAAAATCTGAGGACTTGGGCTTCTGAGGAGAAGGTTCTAGAGGAGGCTACAGCCTGATTGGCTGGAATGTGATCCAATACATAATGACACTAATATGCTACTAAAGTGAGTTCTCCCTTAGGCTTTTCAATGGGCCTATTATGTTCTATGGTACTTAAAAAAAAAAATACATTTTATTACTTTATATGTATGTATATTTTTATTTATGATATTTTCATGTATACATGCATATGTTACTGCTATTTTATGTACCGTGGGACTCCCACTTCGACGACGGGGGATATTCAAGCATGTGAATCTATGAAAGACACCCCTAATACTGAAGAGATATATATATATATATATATATATATATATATATATATATATATATATATATATATATATATATATATATATATATATATATATATATATATGAGAGAGATATAGATATATATATATATATATATATATATATATATCCCGAGGAGGAGACAATTAGGCCGCAAGTCCAAGAAGGTTTCTTGTGAAAGTTCATTTATTCTTAAATCCATTAGTTAACACTCGCACAGGATAGATATATATATATACATACATATATATACATATATTGTCCCACCAGGTTGCCCAGATATGAGGCCGCACTCCGTCCCAGGTAAGTCACAAACTCATTTATTAGCAGATACAGCCAGCTTCTCTTCCCTAATAGTGTCCCCCGGCCTGACGCGTTTCAGGGAATCCTTTCCCTTTCCTCAGAGGCCCACAAGAGCAAACATCATTACGTGCAGCTGCACTGTCCCCTGCATCCTTTTTACGTTACAAAACGGCCTCCGGTGTGCCCTTTCACTGCTCCAATGCATGCTGGGACCTGCAGTCATTTTTGCATATTTTTTCACCCTCCAGTGGGTTTGATGCTCTTGCAAAGTTCTGGGGACCAGTCTCGCCCTCCATTGGGCCCGAAAAAGACTCTGGCTGTGTCTCAATCCAAGCACCTGTTCCGCCGATCACAGAGGGAAAAGCTCCCCCTCTGCGCAAACCACGCTGTTTCAAATGGCGGTGCGTCGCCTCCGCGGCCGGAACCGCCGCGCACACAATGTCCCACCAGGTTGCCCAGATATGAGGCCGCACTCCGTCCCAGGTAAGTCACAAACTCATTTATTAGCAGATACAGCCAGCTTCTCTTCCCTAATAGTGTCCCCCGGCCTGACGCGTTTCAGGGAATCCTTTCCCTTTCCTCAGAGGCCCACAAGAGCAAACATCATTACGTGCAGCTGCACTGTCCCCTGCATCCTTTTTACGTTACAAAACGGCCTCCGGTGTGCCCTTTCACTGCTCCAATGCATGCTGGGACCTGCAGTCATTTTTGCATATTTTTTCACCCTCCAGTGGGTTTGATGCTCTTGCAAAGTTCTGGGGACCAGTCTCGCCCTCCATTGGGCCCGAAAAAGACTCTGGCTGTGTCTCAATCCAAGCACCTGTTCCGCCGATCACAGAGGGAAAAGCTCCCCCTCTGCGCAAACCACGCTGTTTCAAATGGCGGTGCGTCGCCTCCGCGGCCGGAACCGCCGCGCACACAATGTCCCACCAGGTTGCCCAGATATGAGGCCGCACTCCGTCCCAGGTAAGTCACAAACTCATTTATTAGCAGATACAGCCAGCTTCTCTTCCCTAATAGTGTCCCCCGGCCTGACGCGTTTCAGGGAATCCTTTCCCTTTCCTCAGAGGCCCACAAGAGCAAACATCATTACGTGCAGCTGCACTGTCCCCTGCATCCTTTTTACGTTACAAAACGGCCTCCGGTGTGCCCTTTCACTGCTCCAATGCATGCTGGGACCTGCAGTCATTTTTGCATATTTTTTCACCCTCCAGTGGGTTTGATGCTCTTGCAAAGTTCTGGGGACCAGTCTCGCCCTCCATTGGGCCCGAAAAAGACTCTGGCTGTGTCTCAATCCAAGCACCTGTTCCGCCGATCACAGAGGGAAAAGCTCCCCCTCTGCGCAAACCACGCTGTTTCAAATGGCGGTGCGTCGCCTCCGCGGCCGGAACCGCCGCGCACACAATGTCCCACCAGGTTGCCCAGATATGAGGCCGCACTCCGTCCCAGGTAAGTCACAAACTCATTTATTAGCAGATACAGCCAGCTTCTCTTCCCTAATAGTGTCCCCCGGCCTGACGCGTTTCAGGGAATCCTTTCCCTTTCCTCAGAGGCCCACAAGAGCAAACATCATTACGTGCAGCTGCACTGTCCCCTGCATCCTTTTTACGTTACAAAACGGCCTCCGGTGTGCCCTTTCACTGCTCCAATGCATGCTGGGACCTGCAGTCATTTTTGCATATTTTTTCACCCTCCAGTGGGTTTGATGCTCTTGCAAAGTTCTGGGGACCAGTCTCGCCCTCCATTGGGCCCGAAAAAGACTCTGGCTGTGTCTCAATCCAAGCACCTGTTCCGCCGATCACAGAGGGAAAAGCTCCCCCTCTGCGCAAACCACGCTGTTTCAAATGGCGGTGCGTCTGCGTCGTCGCCATAGAGGTAATCGGCGCTGAAATTGAAGGCTTTTTCTTCGTCGACGAAGATTTCTTGTCCGTCGACGGAGCCGTCGACGAGATTGGAGCCTGAATCGACGATGATGTAGACGTCAACGGGATGACAGCCGTTGACGAAACCGTCGACGATGTTATGATGGTCGTCGACGGAGGCGCCGTCGACGAGACAACCGTCGACGATGATGGGCCCGTCGACGAGCTGCTTTTAGATGACTTGAACTTCGTCGACGGTGTTCGCGTCGACGAGGGCGTCGACGATGACTTCGTCGTCGATGGATTCACTTTGGCGCTCGTCGACGAGATCTTCACAATAGAAGTGATGGGTCTCACCTTCTGGGCCGCCGTCGACGATGATCACCTCGCGCTGGTCGACATAGTACGTGTCGTTGTCGACGTAGAGGTTACAGTCACTGACTTCGTCGTCGCTGAAGACGTCGACGGACGCGTCGACGAGTCCGTCGACGAGCCAATGCCAGATTTTTTAATGGAAGGCAAGGCTTTGGGCGCAGACGTCAGAGAACCAGGTCCCGTAGACGTGCCCTGAAGCAAATCCTGTGGGGAGACAATCCTGGAGGACTCCAACAGTCTACTTTTCTTCAGAAAAGGAGATAGAACCTCAGTCTCAGACTCACGCTTCTGAGAGGATTTAGAAATACCAGATGATAAACTTTCTATGTCAGAAACCCTCATGGAAAAGGCGCAGTTTACCACAAGAAGGGCAGGCTTTAAATAAAGATTTCTTATTTGAAGACATTTTCTGATGAAAAAACAGAGTTGAAGAAAACTGAGCAGAGCTCAGGGAGACTCCCTTCACACGACGTGCGGTAGAAAATCTGAGGACTTGGGCTTCTGAGGAGAAGGTTCTAGAGGAGGCTACAGCCTGATTGGCTGGAATGTGATCCAATACATAATGACACTAATATGCTACTAAAGTGAGTTCTCCCTTAGGCTTTTCAATGGGCCTATTATGTTCTATGGTACTTTAAAAAAAAAATACATTTTATTACTTTATATGTATGTATATTTTTATTTATGATATTTTCATGTATACATGCATATGTTACTGCTATTTTATGTACCGTGGGACTCCCACTTCGACGACGGGGGATATTCAAGCATGTGAATCTATGAAAGACACCCCTAATACTGAAGAGATAGATATATATATATATATATATATATATATATATATATATATATATATATATATATATATATATATATATATATATATATATAGAGAGAGAGAGAGAGAGAGATAGATATATATATATATAGATATATATATATATATATATATCCCGAGGAGGAGACAATTAGGCCGCAAGTCCAAGAAGGTTTCTTGTGAAAGTTCATTTATTCTTAAATCCATTAGTTAACACTCGCACAGGATAGATATATATATATACATACATATATATACATATATATATATATATATATATATATATATATATATATATATATATATAGAGAGAGAGAGAGAGAGAGAGATAGATATACACACACTTCAATAATTGGTATTGTTAGTCAGATCTCCTATGAGCTGTATTCAGATGGGAAGCTATCCTGGCTGATGAGGGCTGAAAGCGCGAAACCGGTCCTTGGATGCTTGTTTCCAGTCCAGGGAGGACCTGGCCTGGCAGTTCGGGCTGGACTGTTTCCATTGGGCGCGGGGTCAAGACTGATTTGCATATGGCTGGGTCCAAACTGGAATGGCATGGTGAGCAAACAAATTATGGATTTAGGCCCTGATCGCTGTACTGGGGTGAATGTATGACATTGTTCTGCATTCTGTCCATCAATTGTTCTTTGTGGAGAGGTGTGGTGCAGCAGCCAGGGCAGCTGACTTTGGAGCACAGGGTTCCAGGTTCAATCCCCGGCTCCAGCCGCAGCTCAGCTCAGCACCATGCGACTCTGGGCAATAGCTCACTCAATTTCCATGACTGCACAGCAAGACTTAAGGTATGTTACAGGAGACACATTAACTAACAGACAAAAACACAAGTGTCAGATAATCATTCACCTCATCTCATGGTACTGGAAAGATTCCAATAAGGCATCTCTCAGTCGTAGGTTCAAGAACAGTCACTCCATTTTAATTTAATTTCTAGCCTGGAGGGCTAGAACTATCAAGCCATAACATCATGTGCTCTCTCTTCTTCATTTTCTTAGGTGCTCAATCCGGAAGAGTCGATCCTTATATTACAAGTGGTCCTAGACATTAACTTCAGCAAGAATGCTCAACTCACATCTAAGTCTACAGCCAAAAACACTAGTGGGCTGTCCCCTTCTTTCTAATCTGCGTCCCTACCACAGTCTTCACTCTATCGACTTTCAACATAGTCTTCAACATTCAGATCTACTTTCTGGAATCCATGTGGCAAAACCATTTGCCCCATGGAAGGTACCAAACTTATAGGCTACAATCTCCTCAATGTCTCTGGATACAGTGTTCCACCACGGAGTGCTGCATTCTTCTTTAAGGTAGTTATTTTGAGTTTAGTTTTATCGTACACTCTTTTTTGTAACTTAATCTTTTTTCATTTTTCAGGTATGCAAACCAATAACGAAAGAGCAAAGGTAGTAAGTAATACAGCTGGAAATAGGTTTCTAAAATACCAAATGAGCGAATCATGGATATGAAAGGGGCCATGTACATGTTAAACAGCAAAGAGTTGAGCGAAGAGCCCTGCAAGACGCAAAAAGGGAAGGCTTTATCCTCAGATGAGAAATGCCCAATGGATACCATTTGTTTTCGGTTTGCAAGAAAAGATTGGAACCATAACCAGGCATTGAAGACGATGCTGATTTCCATGAAAATGTAAAGGCGCATTGAATGAGTGATGGTATTGAATGCTGCTGAAAGATCTAACAGGATCAGGACAGCATTATGTCCGCCATATAGCATCATTTTTATAGTCTTGAAGGGCTGATTCTGTAGCTTGTTCAAGTCTAAAGCCGGATTAAAACGAGTTAAGAGCTTTCGATTTTTCTAGAAAAGTAATCAGTTGTTCATTTACTAGTTTTTCCTGAAATGTTAAGCACAGGAAGAAGTAAGATAGCCCAGAAATTCGTCAGGATTGATGGATCAGCTAACATTTTTTTTATATATGGGATTTAATCACTGCCACTTTCCAGGGCTTCGGTACTGCTTCTGAAGACAGAGGGTTGTTCAAAATGTGGTTAATGACTCGATTGACCACTTCCAATTGCCTTCTGGAGAATTGCAGGTGGGCAGCGGTCTCACAGCAAGCCAGATTTACAGGTGAGAGTAGCCTGTTCCGATTTTACCAGGGAGATGGACTGATAGTACACTAAGCAAAAATGTATGAGTGCTTCTACCTGAGTGGTCTCTAGAGGATGAGTAGTCTCAAGTCTAATTTGTAAAGAGCCTTTTTGGATTTTTGAAATTTATTTTAAATTAGACAATTTGTCACCAAGGGATTGCTAGGGAGAAATCTCTCTTGACAAGGCTTTAGTAATTTGAAAGAATTTCCTAGGATCAAAATTAGCAAGCTTAACCTGAGAAGGATAAAACTTCTTTTTTGCCTCCCTTATCGATTTACAGTAGATTTTCAAGGCAGTTTTAAATTTGATCAGATCGTCCGGTTTATAGGCTAATCGCCATGTGTGCTTTTTTTGCTTATAAGTAAGCGTTTTGTTTGCAAGTGAGGGCATGAACCACGGTGCTGAAACAGCAACACGTTTTCTACTGGGTCCGGCTAAGAGAGCTAAATCGACCGCCCCCAGTATTCACTGGTTGAATGAATTTAAGTCATTCAACAATTCTCCTATGAGGGCTGGGGCTACGACTAAACGATTTGTCAATTTATAACCATTGATGTGCTCCCCTTGTGGGTGTTCAAAGACGCAACAGCTGGCAGTCGATTGGAAGGGGCTGTGGGGGCTATTGTTAAGTCACTGCAAAGCATTATATACAGCTAGGAGGATATTTAGGTTTTCCAGAATTCCCAGGCGCACAACCAGAGTACCCGCAAGGTAGTAGTAAGAGTTATTGGGTAGTTGGTATAGGCAATGAGGCGAACGGTAAATCCTCACAACCGTTCAGGGATGGACCAAGAATTGATCCATACGAAACATAAGACAACAGCAATGCCCCTGCGCTATACAATATAGATATGTAATTTTTTAGTGTTAAGAGTATCAGTACTGTCAATAGAAAAACATTAGAGCACCACCAAAATCATTAAACATTTAAACATTTGGCGAACAGGTTTGACAAAATAGAGGTATCAATAAGTTCCGTTGTTGGTGTGATAGTTCTGTTTATTGTTCCTATATATGGGCCAACACGTGTTTCATCGCAGGGAAACAGACTGCGAATCTTCAGGGCCTCATGGGTGAAGGGCGTAACCACATCGGTTTAAGTGTGTAATATGGAATCCTGTGTCCGGAGTTTCCAAGAAATATGTGAACAAAAAGCTCCGCGAGACCTGATGAGTCTCGATGGTTACAAAATGATATATGAACCGGGAGGAGAATGAACAGGTTACTTAAGATGGCAACGCTGTATGTTACGAGGCAAGGCGGCTGCACCTCCTCATTGTTGATCTCCCTCTTGTGTTTCCCGGCGCCGTTTTCCAAAGACCGTCTTTGGAAAACGGCGTCGTAACATACAGCGTTGCCATCTTAAGTAACCTGTTCATTCTGAACAATAAACAGAACTATCACACCAACAACGGAACTTATTGATACCTCTATTTTGTCAAACCTGTTCGCCAAATGTTTAAATGTTTAATGATTTTGGTGGTGCTCTAATGTTTTTCTATTGACAGTACTGATACTCTTAACACTAAAAAATTACATATCTATATTGTATAGCGCAGGGGCATTGCTGTTGTCTCACTGCAAAGCATTGCAGGAAGCCAGAGCATGAACCTGCCGGGTGATAAATAATAATGGCTTTCCCCCCACATCGCCCCAAAGGTCTATCCTGCTCAAGAATGGTGTAGCGAGGGAGGAGCGTGGCTACAATATCAAGATTCAACCATGCTTTGAGCCAGGACACTGCACTGAGCATGAAATCAAGATGGCAGTAGCTAATAAGGTCCTGCATCTCTTGGGAGCGTTTGGGAAGCGACCGCTCATTAATGACCCCACCAACAGAAAGAGATATATCGTGTATGGGGACTCTGAGATTATCATGGGTGACTGTCTCGTAAGCCAGTAAATGTGACTTTACAACAAACGCAAGAGAAAGGGCCGTCAATTTGATCGAGGCCGACTAGATTATCTCAGGAGGGTGTCTTACCTCCACGTTCTCTGTAGAAGCATGTCAACTAACTGCTACCCGTCAGAATACCTGCAGGGAGGCTGGTAGCGGAACAGATTTCAACAGGCACAGACGAGCTTGCCTTTGGCACACTAGCGGCACACCCACTGCGCACGTCAACTACGCGAGCCCACTCCTATCCCTCTTGTCCCCCTCAAGCACCGTCTTCCAAAGAGCAACTACACCTCTAACCCAGCTGCAGGAATGTCGGCAAGTAAATGGCCTCAAACGCGAAGGCCCCAAAACGTCACCCTACCCACCGCCAAGAGAGCAGATGATCAGGGCATTATGTTAAGAATAATTCGAACCACAAAACAATGCTCACAACTGGAGCCAAGTAGAAAGTGCAACATTGAAAATCTTATAATAATTAAGTGCAGCATGCTATTAAAGAATGCATGATTAAAACAGTTCCAAAATCATAGACATTTTTAAATAACATGACATACAACAAACTTGTTAAGAAAGAAAATGTGTTAGAGCAGTCTCTTTGGGTTCTGTGGGACAGTAAAGATCTCAGTGGGCAGGGGGGATAGAGTTGGCCCTAGTCCCAGCTTTTTGAGAACCTAAAGAGGCATCCAAAATGTTAGGTTCTTACTAAAAGAAGTTCCAGTAACAAGGCCTCCAATGGTTTCAAACAATCCATGCTCATTCATGGGATAATTTATTATAGAGGAAGAATATAAGCCTGGGTTGAAAGTGGGCTTTAACCTCAGGGTCTCTCAATTCAGGGGTAAGATCTTCGATTCTGGTGTCTTTATGGTCTCCTCCACAATGGGGGCCCCCGAAGCTTAAATCAAATCCAAATACTCAGTTGTTCCGTGCAGGGGCTCAGAAGAACACCTCAGTGTCTCATTCACTAACAGGCCCTCCCTAAACCTACCCCAATGGAAATGTATGAGAGTTTAACTTGATGGTCCCAACAGCGTCTCCCTCCTGTACAGCTAAGCAAATATCTAAAAAAACATTGGCATAGCCAATGGGTCTCGCATTTGGGACCTTATAAGTGTTTAGCCATGCAACAGTTGGTGTTGTTGCACCAAGGATATTCTGCTGCAAAACTAAATACTTACAGGGTCCAAAAAGCGAGACCTATTGGCTTGTTTGTTTTTTGGTGCCGTTTTGTTTAAGTTGCCAGATCTACAATAGCTGCACATGGTTTTTGTTAACAGTTCTTTGCATCAAATGAACTCTTTTTCATTGCTCTGCATGTTGTTTCCATTCTGGTTGTAGGAAGCAGTCATTCCCGGGTTGTGGGGGCTGCCTAGCTGTGCGCATGCGCCGAACTTTGCAAATGAGAAAAAGCCTGGTGCAGGCGCAATTTACAAGTCTGGAGTGAGTGAGCCCCAGGCAGCATGGCTCACTCACACAGGAGTTCATGCACTGCACCTGCATACTCAGCATGGTTTAAAGAAACTCGACCCACTCCCTCCGAGGCATCGAACACATGTTTACCAAGGAAATCTGAGAATAGCCTGCCAGCTGCACTGACGGCTGGGTGTGTGTGCCTGGTGAAAGCGTGCACTGACAGCTGGTGGTGTGTGTGCCCGGTGAAAGCGTGCACTGACGGCTGGTGGTGTGTGTGCCTGGTAGAAGCATGCACTGAAGGCTGGTGGTGTGTGTGCCTGGCGGAAGCGTGCACTGGCGGCTGGTGGTGTGTGTCCCTGGTGGAAGCGTGCATTGACGGCTGGTGGTGTGTGTGCCTGGTGGAAGCGTGCATTGACGGCTGGTGGTGTGTGTGTGTGCCTGGTGGAAGCATGCACAGACAGATGGTAGTGTGTGACGGCTGGTAGTGTGCGCCGGCTGGCTGGTGGGGTGTGTGCCTGGTGGAAACGTGCACTGACGGCTCGTGGTGTGTGTGCCCGGTGAAAGCGTGTACTGGTGACTGGTGGTGTGGGTGTGTGTGCCCAGTGAAAGCGTGCACTGAAGGCTGGTGGTGTGTGTGCCCGGTGAAAGCGTGCACTGACGGCTGGTGGTGTGTGTGCCCGGTAGAAACATGCACTAACGGCTGGTGGTGTATGCCTGGTGGAAGCGTGCACTGACGGCGGGTGGTGTGTGCCTGGTGGATGCGTGCACTGACGGCTGGTGGTGCGTGTGCCTGGTGGAAGCGTGCACTGACGGCTGGTGGTGCGTGTGCCCGGTGAAAGCATGCACCGACGGCTGGTGGTGTGTTTGCCTGGTGGAAGCGTGCACCGACGGCTGGTGGTGTGTGTGCCTGGTGGAAGCGTGCACTGATGGCTGGTGGTGTGTGTGCCTGGTGGAAGCGTGCACTGATGGCTGGTGGTGTATGTGTGCCTGGTGGCAGCGTGCACCGACTGCTGGTGGCGTGTGTGCCTGGTGAAAGCATGCACTGAGGACTGATGGTGTGTGTGCCTGGTGGAAGCAGGAGCATTCACAGTGATAGAAGACACAAATGAAACTGACAAAGAGGAGGGGGAAATGGAGGGGGTAGTGCAAGCAGAGGAGCCTGATTACAGAAATAAAAATAAAAAAAAACACAGATGGCAGCTGTGCACGTGCACAAGCTCGTAAAAGCAAGCTGTAGGCCAGAAAAAGCCTCTGGTGGTACTTTTAAAAGCCACTTACTAAATGCTGTCTCAGGCGAGACCTAAAAACACAGATGGCAACTGTGCACGCAAGCTATAGGCCAGCAAAAGCCTCTGGTGGCACTTTTAAAAGCCACTTACTAAATGTCTCGAAGAGACACCGCATTCGCGGTCTGGGGCGAGACCTAAAAAAGGGGGAATAAAAAAATGTAATTTACCACACAGACTTCGAAACAGTTGTTGCAGATGTCTATAGAGCATAGTCGTTCGCCTGAACAACAAATTCCAACACCAGAGTTGCAACCAGTGTTGCGGCAGCAAACTAGGCACGGACTTCACAACAAATGAAAGACGGATAAAGTGTAAAACCAAAGACCCAAAAAACCTCCTATTACAAGCGAAACAAGTGCTAGAAGAGGCACAATCCTGGTAAGTCCCTACTCGACATCTGAGATCCTTGGGCCAAGCTCTTACCATCACTCCGCGATACAAGATGTGCCGTATCGGTGGTCGTTCCTTCCCGGTCAAAGCGGCCGAACTCTGGAACTCTCTCCCGGTGGAGATTCGGTTGCTGGAAGACCTTTTTTCCTTCCGCAAGGCGATAAAAACTTTTCTGTTTTAACCTCGATTTTTTCTTTTAGCTGTTGTGTCTCCTGTGGTTGTTGCGTGCTACCTTGACATGCGCCGGGACGCCCCTTGGCTGGGGCAGCTGTGCGCAGTACAAATTCACGTAACATAACATAACATAAAATAACAATCTGAGAGACACAGCCGGAAAAAAAACTAGAAACATAAAGCCAGACGGAAAGGGCTACACCGCGAAACACAAGAGCATCTACAACTTCAGAAATGATACACGGCTAAAAAGGTTGAAGACGCAGATTAACAATACTATGCGGAGAGTAAAAAAAGATCCCACCGCTCGCCAAGGACTGACACAGCTAAAAGGCAGCCGTAGGAAACTATTATGGCAACTAAAAAAAAGACGCAGAAGAGGCCTTTTGGGGAAAACTCCTATACGATGTGAAAACAAATAACAGCGCACAGTTCTGGCAAAAGATCAACAGCCTGATTAGTGAACGAAGCCAGGGGATCGAATCCCACGTGACGGAAGAGGCTTGAACATCTTACCTCAGTTCACACTTCAATGACCCCCCAGGAACCGCGGAAAAAATCTTGTATCACTAAACCTAGCTGTAAAGAACAGAAGCCCTCGCCCCAAGAATCCATAGCAGGTGACGAGGAACTATTAATCACGAACCAACAAATATGTAATAGGATCTCAAAAGGGAAAAGAGAGGGAACACCTGGCCAAATGGCATACCCCCAATCGTATTCAAACAAGAGCCAGAATACTGGGCCGCTGTCCTTAAACCAATGTTTGAAAATATATGGCAGGCTTCAACAATCCCACACTCATGGAGAGGAGCAATCATCTCTCCAATATTCAAAAAAGGAGACCGAAATGACCCAAGAAGCTACCGCCTCATAGCTCTACTCGACAATGAGGCAAAATACTATGCTGGTCTCCTACTTCAAGAGCTAACATCATGGGCGGATGAAAATTCAGTAATACCACTCAATCAAACAGGCTTTAGGAGAAACATGGGGACGACCACCAACATATTAGCCCTTTCACTTCTCATGGACACAACGCTAGAGGCAAAACAATCTTTATATCTGTGCTTTATCGACTACAGCTCCGCCTTCGACCACATAAATAGAAATCTCCTGTGGAAAAAACTAAAGAGAATGCAAATTCCTACAACACTGCTCAACCAACTAATTCTTCTGCACAGTGATACCTGGGTTCAGGTCAAATTAGGAGCAGGGGACTTCCTAACCAAGAAAATCCCAACTAGTACAGGAGTAAAGCAAGGATGCGTGTTAGCGCCAACCCTATTCAATCTCTTTATGGCTGAATTATCATCCACACTAAATGAAAACAACTCTCACGCACCTAAACTAGGAGGTTTCCAGCTGTCCAACCTATTTTATGCGGACGACCTAGTGCTAATTAGCCCGACCCCAATAGGCCTACAGAGGCTCCTCGACATCACCGCACAATACTCCAAACTAAACAAACTTAGCATCAACTATGACAAAACAAAAGTCATGTGCCTCAACCATTGCAAAAAGAAATCAACACACAGTTGGGTTATGGACGAAAAGAAATTGGAAATCACAAACAAATATCGCTATTTAGGAGTAATCATAGACAACAGGGGAAGTTTCACACCACAACGAGAGGAACTAAAAAAGAGAGGCCTAATGACAGCTGTATCTTTAAGAAAGTTGAAAAACAAAATTGCTGGGCCAAACCTCTCCCCACTAATAAAGCTGATCCAAGCCAAACTGACCCTATCCATCACCTATGGAAGTGAAGCAATGAGAGGCAGGGACGCTGAAACAGTAAACGGAATAATAACAAGAGCGATGCGCATGATTCTTGGACTTCCGCGATACACCTCACCGGCGCAAATCCGACTCGAATTCGGGTTGGTAAAAGAAGAGCTGTCGCGCAAGGGAGCTTACCTCAAAAGCTGGTACAAAATCAGTAGGGGAGAGGCAAATACCCTGAACGCACTACTCTGAAAAGAACTTCAAAGCAAAGACAATAGCCCAGCAAGGCTTTTTTTGGAGGACTCTATAAAGCAATTGGGGGCGCGACAACTGTGGGATCTTCAAGGGACCTTGGCAGGCTTTAAAAAAACAGTAAACAATGTCGTCAGAAAAGAATCTCTCTTACAGGATAAAGCCTCACTGACGGAGCGAGCACACGGCTGGCTAACCGTACACACTTATAAAAAGCTTGCACCACAACCGTATCTTTTGACCAGCTTCACCAAAAAAACAAAAGAGGCATTCCTAAAACACCGACTAGGAGTACTGCCCTCCGCAGACCACATGGTCCCTTGGCTGCGACCTCCAAAACCAGCAAAATGCCGCCTGTGCGGGAGCGATGAGGAAAATATCATACATCTCATTACAATCTGCAAGGCACTGCAGACAGAGCGCAGGAACCTGCTGGGACCACTGTTCAACAAAAAAGGGATCAGGCCCTGCAGGCAAGCAGTTCTGGCTTGCTTTTCAGGCGATGAAGTCCAAATGGCCTCTCGACTGGTAAAATATATCAAAGCCGTAGAAGCCAGAATCAATATAAAGTAAGAACAAATGGACAAAGAAACCGTATCTTCCATACCCCTGGAGCATTAGACACTCTATCCACATAGAGGCACAGTTGACTAACTGGCATAAACACGGACAGAGCTCCCAAAAGGCTAGAGCACATGGAGACAAAGAACAGTACTACTTCGAAAATGGAATGAGATCAGCAACGCTCTACGAAATGGAAAAGAGGCTAGGTTAACCACAAGAAATCGCCCCAGAGGAACTGCAGCAACGCCTTAGTGACGGACAATCATTCACCCCAAAAAAACTTTCCTTCCGTTCTTTTAAACTTTAATTCTCAGTACTGTTTAAGCGAAGCTATCTTCCTTTTATTGGAGTTTTTAACTACTCACAAGAACTAACATTTAGGTTGCTACAGATATCTTCCATTTTTAATTGTTTTTAATCGCTGCTGGTTTTTTGTAATGGTTTTTATTAACTGTACAATAAATATTACTTACTTACAGTGTTGGGCATTTGATGAAAAGGTCACAAATGCAGACATTTACAGTGATGAGGATCGCAGTGTTATGTATTGGCCCAAACAAGTGAGGAAATCATGAATGACAGCAGACTGTGCACAAGTGAATAAGGAAAGGTTGCAGACAGTGCAGTGCAATGATTCAGCTTGGCCAAAACTAGTATTAGGAATGCAGAAATGAGCTGCCTAATTCTCAACAGAAGTTGTGACTTTTGGGCAGAAAGACAGAACTGACTGAAAAGAAAGGTCTGTTTTTTCACTCCTGAACCTCTCCTCGCCCAAACCCCAAAAACGCACATAACTAAACTGCCGGCACAATAGAGCTATCCTTAACATTGTTATGAGCACAATTTGTTTACACTTCCTTATTTAAGGAATAATATAACCATAAATGAAAGTGGGGAGAGCGTGGGGCCGAAGGAGATTTTGCAGAGGGGACATCACAACCAATGGTCAGAACAAACATTTGCAATGCAATAGGTCTCGCAGTCACAAGAGTTAAAGCTATTGGCAATGTAAATGACAATGCCTTTTATTTATGTTTTTAAAACGAAAACAAATATAAAAGGCATTGTTATTTGCAATGTGAATAGCTCAAACTCGCGTAAAAGCGAGACCTATTGCATTGCAAATGCTTGTTTATAATGGAATAAATCGGACTGCAAGTCCCAGAATAAAAAAATTCAAAAACCTGGGCTAGAGCTGAACATCACACATGGATATGGGAAACGTGGCAGGGTTAAGGGAGCCCTGGGTTTGGTGGCAGCACCAGTCCACTACAACTGGTTGGAGATAACGGTCCCAACATTCTTTTATGAAGCCCTTGTCTATCACTTTAGAAACAAGATACGTCACCGGGACGCGAGAAAGCAACACGTAATCGTCCTAGAAAGGTCACACGTGCAAACATTTCTATTTTAAAAAACTGGATTCCACCAACACAAAAGCGTTTCTTTTACTGACTTCTTCGTGGGAATAAGTATATATTTTTTTGTCTTAAATGTGTGATGTTACTAACCTATTGCCCATAAAAAGCGTTCTCTTGTAAGAGCCACCCTTCTCCTCAAGTCTCAACTGGTGCTCTGAAAACCTGTCCAACTAATCACAGCAAACCTCTGCTTGAAGAATCATGAAGGAGAAGCCCCTTTTAAGACATTCTCTGCAAACAGTGGGCAAAATAATAAAAACTATTTGACTGTTTTCTTAGCAGATGTCAGACAAAGGATTGGATCATATAATGTTGCAAACAGATATGGCACTTCGGCGTCGGAGCAGCCCCTGGCGCCTTAATCTGTTCTCAACGACCCGGAAGCCCCAAAGCAACTGAAAGGATAATCAGGAGAGCACAAAAAGTGAAAGACGGAAAGTTGAACTTGACACTGCCCCCTGGTTCACTTGAGCGACCCCCCCGTCTGCTCAAGGGACTGCTGTATGCCTTTGAAACTTCCATGTATTCCCCCGACACCACTAGAGTGTTGGGAATCTGAGGGGCACTGCCCTCCATGTCTGTTGATTAAGCAATTGTGATGGGAAGCTTGATGTGGACCTCATCTGCTCCACTGGGCAAGACACGCTAAACTGCTTACAAGGCAGGGAGCCTTAGCGGCGTGCATGTCGGACACTTAAAGAACCTCATCTGCCTAACAGGATGCGTATGACACACTTCCAATGTAGCGGACAGCACAATAGAAACAAACAATTTTTTAAATAATGTATCAGGCACTAAAGTGCAACATTTATTCCAATGTAGCGAAAACATAAAATTACAAAGCGCAACACGAACAAAACAAAGAAGAAAGCAACCAGAGGGAATGGAAACAGTAACATGAACAAAGGATCGATTAAAATGGCACATGGGTGGATCATACCTAGAAATTTAAACAACTACAAAAGAAAGCAGGAAACAATAATTAAAAACAAGAAGCAAGTCAAAACAGCAGCATGAAAATATGTATCACCCATAAGTAAAGCACAGATTGCGTTTTGTATTTTGACCTTTAAGGGGTTGTGAGGTGATGTTAAAGCTCTCCAGAAACCACACATGGGCGCAAATAGATTGGGTGTTGGGAAGGGGCGTTTCTCTGGTCAACATTCCAAAGGAGGTGGGCGCTTTTCATGTCCCCCTCACCCCTATAAACCTCATAATATTAATCGGCAAACAGCACAAAGGAGGGCTGCAGTTAAAACTTAATATGAAGTTCAGTTGCCGCTGGCAGCCTCAACAAGAGGACAGATTGAACAGCTCTTATTTTTATTGCAGGTTATGTGGTCATTCACAATGCGTAGATGTGTGGGGTGTCGCCATGCGATTTTGCCACCCCGACTCGAATCTGCTTAACAAAAAGGATATTCCTGTGACTGCAGCAAGCAAAGCAGAAACCTGCTGTTCCTTTAATTGCTGCAGATGGACACCCCACTGACCGGGTGTCGACCTGACTTTTAGAAAAAATTAACAGTTCGGAGGAAGGCTGGGCAGGGCATCACCTATCAGCTATGACAAGCTGCGCAGGAATGAAAGCCAGTCCTGATGTGATTAAGTGGGAAACAGCTGAAACAAGCATGGGCGGAGTGCAGTTGCTAAGATAAACAAGCAGTCACTGTGTGAGCGCGCGCGCCTACGTCAGCGGCGCGGCCGCCTGGGCTTGGAGGCTGCTGGAGCGCGAGACGGGGTCGCGGGCAAAGAGTTGGTGGCGAAGCAAGGAGTTGTGCGGGGGGCACGTGGGCAGCCGAGAGGGAGCCAGAGCCTCAGGAAGATGCGCGGGTGGCACGACGGGGCGCAGTGGCGCCTCCCGCTGCATCCAGCAGCCATGGCGCGGGCGCGAGCTGCGATCCTCGGGACTGGACTTGCGAGACCTACACAGGTAAGGAGAGCTGCGACCCCAGCGGATGAGACACATCTGGGTGCTGGGGGCGGTTGGGTGGGTGAGCCCTTCTCAATTGTGCTGGTGTGCTGTGGTAGCGGAAGGGAGCACTTCGGGGCGCATTGACGGGGCGTGGAGTCGTAACTGCAGGAGGTTTGCAAGGGAGACAGGCGAGGGGCACAGCGCGTAACTGTGGTGAACGGGCGCGTCCCGATCTGCAGCCTGCGCGTGCCCATCTCCTGTCTCCCTTGAAAGCAGAGTCGACGACTATAGGTCTCGCTGCGACAGCACCAGAGTTGGTCTTCTTAGTTGTACAGACAGGGTAAACTTAAATTCATCCACACCATTCCCTTATGTGGTTCTCAATGAGACATTAGCAGGATTGACAAAAAACCCAAACAGGGCAAGGTATCATTTGCGTGCACTTTAACTCCTATAGCTGAGGCTCTCGGAGTATCACACAAAGGTGTACATAAAATCAAAGTGTGGAACACCCAGTTTAACAGAGTCTTCAGAGCCGTCTGTAAATATGCATATTGCTTCACCTATAGGACCGAAACCTGTAAGTCCATATGACATGTAGGTGACAGCAGTATCCAATCTGAGTGGGTGATCATAAGAGCTTACTGTCTGCCTCCAGAGATGCAGCTCACGAAAAGTGAAATATTCAACCAAAGTGCTTACATGGCCCAAGGATGGTCTGGCAAGAAGGCAATACTGACATTCAAATTTTTATAGACCAAGGCAACAAGGTAGTCTAGAACCAAAGCAATTTTGGTATTTGCATTTTACTGAACGTGGCATCACTCAAGTTAGAGAAAACTAATGGTTCAAGATTATACGATGCGTTACCCTGCTTCAGAGTGAGATTTTTAAGGTCACATTTTACAGTGGATACTGTTCCTAGACACTGAATCAAAAGAGGCTAAGTGACACCACAGTTTGACAGGGACCATAGTATGACTTTACCTTGCACAGCTCATTCTTTAGCTCTTCAGCTTCGGCTTCAGTCAGTCCTTCAGGCAGGGGAGGATTCATAGGGTCACCAGCAGCACCACCAACATCCACTGGAACATCCGTCATGGTGTCAGCAAGCAGACCTTTGTTGGGAGAGTTAAGGTTGATATCTGTCACAAGGGAGAAGCGGGACATGGACAGAAGTAAGCAGCTGACAAGCAGCACAACGCACAGTCTGTGAGCCAATATGTTCCACAATGTGGCCATGCGGACTAGAGGGTCAGAGAGATGTTGGACCTCACGTAATGGGACCCAGAATTTTAAGGGGATTTTAGATTAAAATGCAGGTTCCTACTGCACGTCTCACAACATTAACTTAGTAGAAGGTGGCAGAATAAATACAATTCTGGATCTGTCAACCCAAGTGCCCCACAAGTATTATATAGGCATGGGGGGCTGGAGAAGGCCAGGAATACTATGCAGACTGTAACAACTGAACTGACCCTCCCTCATATTAATAGAAATGTCTGGGTGGGGGGACCTGAGAAAAGAATGTGAAGCGGGAAGGCACACTCAAAGTAAAAATGGAGGCAGTAAACATGAACGTTTTAACCAGGCTGGGGAGCATGAGGGTGCTGTGATAGTCCACAGGAGTACCACTGTACCCTCATGCATATGTATTCCTGTAAGCAGCTTACAGGATAACCACTGTACCCTCATGTACCCAAGCCTGGTTAAAGCATTCATGTTTACAGCCTGTATTGTTACTTTGAGTATCCTCTGCCGCTTCGCATTCTTTCCCACACTTACACAAACGCCACAACTGGAAGAAGGCAGTTAAGTAAGCTTAGAACACATGTGACTGCATGTGCTGCTTCCTCTTCAAACACCACCCTGTTACCCTGCGCTCTAAGAGTTGCTCCCTTTACACCTCATGCCTGGCTTTTGTTTGCTCTTTCATTTATTTATTTGTTATAATTATCAACTTAAACATCACCCCATCCGTGGCTCCTTCCATATTTACTTCTCCATACCACCAGCCGGTCCTCTGCTCCCCACTCCTAAATCGTGGTCATCTAAAGAGGTTTTTGCTTTTTTTCGGGGGGGGGGGGGGGGGGCATGCCTTAGGCAGCTGCTATTTTCTACCAGCCTGCTTTTCTACATTTTCCGAGCCAAGATTGGTACCCGCCATCTTGGAACGGTAAATAAAACAAGCACAGGCAAAGAAGAAAGAATACAAGACTGACAACAGAGCCAACCGAAGGTAAATATTGGGATGTCCCAAAGACCAATGTAAGTTTTGGAATGCTCCACATCAGATCTCAGTAGGTGAGACCTAAAAAGGTTTTCAACCTTTCTAATCAAAATATCCTTAAAATCCATGTAACTAGGGATATTTTTCTTCATTTCCCCTAATCTATCAAGGGTATTCCTATAAGCATGCTTTATGGATTATGATAAAGCCAGTGTGGACAAAGCGATCATCATAGGGCACTGCACATAGTCCATTAAAAGCAATTTAGGTCACTATGCAAGGATGAGAGTGTGCAAGGTCACTACAGTTTAGCCTCTATTCCAATAAATAAAGGATAAAAGCAGGGGTTTGTGTAAGCTTTTCTGCTGTTTAGCCTGTATGCGGCTGAACTAGGCAAACTCAGCACTAGGCGACAAGTTTTCACCAAAAAATGGGGAGGTGCATATTCAAAATTTTGCAACAATAGGATGTTCTTGCCATTTTTCTTTTTTTAACCAGACCATTTTGTCTGGTATGATATTTGAAATAAGTAGATGATTAGAATGCATGAATTTGTCTGCAATTTTATAGCAGTAAAGGTACATAGGAGTCTTAAAAAAAAGGAGATTTTACAAACAGCCTTTATTTAGGTGTTTGGCTCAATGACACATGCATAACCAGATTTTAATCAGTCTCAGACAAGACGTATTCTGTTTCATTATATGATGCCTTCAGTCTTTAAAATAACAAAATGTTGAATCCCATAGCTGACCCCATTCTTAAAGTTATATGAGGTAAGCTTATTCCCACTTAGGGTCATAAGCAGCTAGCCTACATGGAATGAGACAGGGTCCTACTAAAATTGTTTCAGTGTAAGACATCCTATGGACTACCTGAAGAAATGGAATCTAGGCTATATATTGAATTCTTATCGGAATTTCCCTAAAAAAAAAAAAGTGCCTACACTGCTTTTTCTTAAAGGTTACAGAATGAAATAAATCAGGCTATGATTGCTCTTATTCCCCACGGAGGATATTAGAAGTTTATGGTCTTCATTTGAGAGCAGGATGGAGATGATGCTGTGCCAATAAAGGCCAGATTAATTACATCTGCTCTTCTCTTATAAGCATTTAGGGCGAAAGAGAAAGCTTTAGTTGCTGCTTATGTTCGTAGCACATGGTATCAAACGTTGTAAAGATGCTGTAAAGGTTAGTCTGAATTGCCACACACCCCCCAGGGTTCATGTTGGTTTGAGAAATTTGTGAGTGACACGTACAAAATTTTCAAAAAATTATATTTACTATTGGTTTTATTTTAGCATATAATTGTGTTGCAACATTCTGATGTTCGATTTTATTAATCAATTGATACATTGCATGACTACAGTAACACTAATATAGAAGATTATTAATGGGGCTCTTCTCTCTCTCAAATCACAGCTGCATGCAACTTGCGCTCTACTAGCCATAACCTACTTAAATCCGAAGTACCATGAACTAGATCCACATAGCAATCCTTCAGCATTTTAGCTACCTTTTACTTGCGCTCACTTGCCAGCAAAATCAAAGCAACCACACTGTTTCTTCTCTTCAAGCCTGTTTCTTCTCTTCAAGGCTGCCACGAAAGAGCACCTTTTTCAAGGGGAAACAAAAATAGCAGAAGTCCATGCTGAGCACAAACCCGCCAGTGGCCAAGCAAGGCAAAAGGATCAGAAAATGTACGGTAATAATAAACTCAAAGTCTATTTTGTTAGCAATTTTTAGATCATTCCCTGCATGCATCTCCATCCACAATCTACAAATATCTTCACCACCTAAAGTGGTGTCAAGTCAAATGATGCAGGCCTCTCGCATTTTTTTGCAGCCTTCTCGGATAGAAATAGTTGTGAATGTTCATCTATAAAACAGGAAATATCCAGGAATGATGAAGGAACACTAAAAACAGTGCCTACAGGAAGAGACATGTTCACCTCCTATGGGTCTTCTGGTAACCATCAGTGACGTAAAAAGTAATAGGCGGTACTCCTGCGGTTTATCAGATGCTGCATTCCGTCTGCTAAGAGGAAATGTTTTCAAACGTGATGTTATGCTGGAAAGGACAGTGCGCCTGTGTGCCCATAAACAGTATGGCCTTGACCTAAGCGAATCAATGAAGAGGCAATCACACAATGGAGTTATTCACTACTATGTTTAACAAATGAAGCAAAGCTACCATCTCACGAATGAAAAATATTGGTGTAAAAGGCAGCAGTGCTGTTAAGTCACTTGACAAACAGTGCAACTTCTGTGAACACATGCGTTAAAAGAGGATGCATAGATTGCTTACAACAGACTCGTCTACACGCAAAACGTGTGAGTCCAACTAGTCACCGAGGACTGTAGAAATACAAATGTTGATCAGACAACAGATTTCGCAATGGGATTTTAGGAGTGGGAACGAGGGAGAACTGAAGTGACCCAAACAATAAAAACATTCATATTAAAGGAAAGCAAACATGCTTTTTGCAGCACTGCAGCTACCGGTATGGACTGTCACGACCATGCCTCTTTGCTCGCACTTTAAGAAAAGAGCCCCAATGAAAGAAACACCTCCTAAACTGTTTCTCAGAGCAAAGTCACCTTGGACTTTATTTTTTTTCTAGCTGGGAATACTATAGAGCATTACTTTGTAGTCGGATCCAGGGGTTATGATTTGGAGCATTTGCTCAGCTAGACCCGCGTTGAGTAAGCAACATTTCTTATTAAATTTCACATATATTATAGGACATTATCTATTAACCAGCTCGTAATGCAATTTAATATGCCTATGACGACTCAATTTTAAAGGCACGTCTTTGATACAAAAGATGGTGAATATGCAGAGTGAAGACAATCACCATAAGTGACATTTAACCAGGTATTATGTCATTTGATAACCTCTTAAGAGCATTTCACTACTATTTCAACTAACTGTCTAGATCAAATGTAATTTAAGAACAGATCCAAGTTAATCCTGTTGTAATAAAATAGCTGTGGGAAGAATTTAACCAAAACGTATATCGAAATAAACACAGCCATACATACAGAATTATGGAAACTGAGTGCTTTCCAGGCTTTAGCTGGAGAGTTGCGTCCTTAAATAGAGCACACCTACAACACCACGACACTCTAAATTTGCACTCTTCAAAAGTGGTCAAATCTAGTGTCAGCTGTACTGCTGATGCAATAGAGTCATTCGGAGTTTTCAGGCAAAGATATAGTATTTTTTCATCATCACCTTGCCAGATACATTCAATGATGCTTCGACAGCCCCAACATGCACAAATGTCATATGTTGCAGAGACAGTGTGAATAGATTTCATTTCTGGCCCACGCACTCCCCCATAGTTTGAGTGATTATCTCGTAATTATGTTTTTCGGTCTTAAAGCACACTAACCAGGACCCAGTAGCCCAAATGTATAAGACCCCTTACTTGAGTACCGTTGAAGTGAAGTGCAACCTTTTCGGTGGACACCTTTGCCTACTTTCACCACCACTGCAATGTGTCCTCATTCTGTTTTGACAAGGATGGGCTAGCCCTTCATCAAATGTCCTGATCTATGGTCTTGAGGGTTCCGACATTCATTAATACTAGAAAGGCTAACAAAGAGGAGAGTGAGAAGTGAGAGCTTGCTCACCTTCCCCTATCAATAATCAAAAGAAGAGCGAGCAAGCTACCAAGTTCCTTCAAGATGTACCCGGACAGGTCATGACTGCGCTTTATAAAACGCCAAACTAAATAAATAAGCAAATAAATGAATGTCACTCACATAGAGCATGGAAAAAATTGCTTTTTTTTTGTAAAAAAACACCCTCACCCGCCATCCTAGTTGGTGGCATGCTTCATCATCGGGGTCCCACCCAAGACACCTGGCACGTCAAAGGTATGCTTCGATTCCGGATTACAGCGGATCTGGCTTTTTGGCAGGTATTTTTTTTTACCACAAATGAGACGAGTGAGTGAATTAAAATGGTCTTCTGGGTTGCCCACCAACATGGTGTGTGTGTGTGTATATATATATATATATATATATATATATATATATATATATATATATATATATATATATATATATATATATATATATATATATATATATATATATATATATATATATATATATATATATATATATATATATATATATATATATATATATATATATATATATATATATATATATATATTTTGTTTTATATTGAATAATGGTACCCTTAGACTAGGATTAAAATAAGGGGTTGATTTGTGGCAAGGAATTAGTGACATTTCACATCCTTCATGAAGGTCGACATGTTTCAGCCATAATGTCTATGCCGCCTGAGGGGTCAGTATGGCTTTCCTCAGGACCAAGATTGCGTGCGCTCTAAGGCAAGCAATAGTTTTATAGAGCGTAACTTAACGGATTTCTGAATTACTACATTTGAGGTTCTGTATGATTTAAAAAGAGAGCGACATCATTTTGTACTTTAGTAGACAATACAAACAAGGGTCAAAGGATAAGCACTCAGCGCACTTACACCATCTGGCAAACAGTCCTATCATAAACGGAACAGTCGTGCCCTCAAACTGAAACTGCAGCATGCTGCTGTACGTGGTTCTGCATTAATTCTCATGCTGACTATTCAAACTTATCCTGCAATGTGATACTTTCTGCGCAGTGCCTGGTGACTTAACATGCACTGCTATATGTCGGCAGGCGCGACTTGTCTGTGGCAAGCACCGCTTATAATAACAAGGCTTATAAACAGAAATTAAACGGAGATGTGTACACAAAGCAGCAGGACTGGAGCATGTATCATGCGGTTTTCGCGCAGTGCCAGGTGAAAACAACATGCACTGCTATGTATCGGCAGGGCAATCTCTATGGCCTGCAACGCTTTTAGTAATCAGGCGTATGTTTAATGTTATAACAGTGATAACCACACATATTGCAATATATTATAAAGACTTTGTTAACATACTTGTCGACAGGTATGGCATATCAGAAAATAGAATATCTGTAACCCAACCACTGTGGTTTACTTAATACCATGCCCATGTAATCTCTGTTATATTGGCATGACTACAAGAAAAATCAAGACATGTCTGCAAACATCGCAGCAACATCCATTGCAAACAAAATACAAATAACATCAGCGATTAATTTCTATTTATGTGCCTTGTTATTATAAGCGATGCATGTCACAGACATCGTGCCTGCCGACATAATGCAGTGCATGTTAAGTCACCAGGCACTGCAGAGAAAGTATCACATTGAAGGATACCACCTGCAAGTTTGATTAGTCTGCATGAGAGTTAATGCAGAGCCACATACAACAGCATGGTGCCATTTCAATTCAAGGACACAGTAGTTCCGTTTATGATGGGACTGTTTGCATGATGGCGTAAGCGCACATTGAGTACTTAGCCTTTGACCCTTGTTTGTATTGTCTACTAGAGTACAAAATGATGCATCTCTCTCTTTATTTCACAGAGAAACTCAGGAGTAATTCAGAAATCCTAAGTTACGCACTGAGAAACTATTGTATGCCTTAGCGCGCACGCGATCTTGGCCCTGAGGAAAGCCATACTGACCCTCCTTGGCAGCAGAGACATTATGACTGAAACATGTCTACCTTTATGAAGGATGTTAAAGGTCACAAATTCCTTGCCATACATCCACCACTGATTTTAATCTTGGCTAAGAGTGCCATTATTTAAAAAAAAAATAATAATTTAAAAAGACACCACGTTGGTAGGTAACCCAGAAGACTATTTTAATTCACTCCCTCGTCTCATTTGAAGTAAAGACACACCCCTCCCCCCCAAACAAATATAGCTCCACTTAACTCAGGCGTCGAACTGCACGTCTCGGGTGGGACCCGCGACAAAGCATTTTTTTTTTTAAAACCTGAAGGCGTTTTTTCACACTCTTCTGTGAGGGACGTCTTTAAGGAACTAGGTAGCTTGCTCAGTCCTCTGATTAGGGGTGCAGTGATATTATCCACTTTTTACTCACTCATAGCTGGTCTCATTAATATTACTAGTAGAAGCAATGAACTGAAGAAGCTATCTAACAGCTTCTGAAAAGACTGCAAGGAGTAAACAAAGGGTCTGCAATCCTGGGCTTGTTCTTTACTACATGTTGGTACATGTGCTTTAACTGAACTCTGACCATGTCTCAGCCCTGGAGGATAGAGCAGCAGCAGTTGTATCGTAATGGCATTTATTGCTAATGCATTAATTGATGTAAACCCTTTCCCCATCCTTTTATAGACATGTTTCACATTTTGGTACAAACATCACCGAACTCTAGATGCAAAGGATAAAAACTTAAGAGACTCAATAAAAAACTCAACTGCCACCAAACACAACAAGAATTGACAGAGTCAAACTATCTGGCTTTAATGTGCTAAGGCATGAGCAACAGGCATGCACAAATGCTCTTCGCATATTATGCCAACCCTATCGCCTTTGTCAATGCTCATTTTACATAGAGCTTAGTGACAGTCTTGTGGTTCTGTGGCACTGTAGGTAAGTTCGGCTGTCTTTGGCCAAGTCAGTGTTACTTATTTTATCAACCTAAAAAGAAGGAAAGGCTAAGTTGCTATGATCAAGCTCAAACGTATTGCCAGCAAGTGCATATTTTACAGATTTTCTCACCAAGCCATTGTAATATATTAACAGGCTTTCTGCCATGCGCATAGGCCTCAGAGTTGACAGTTCTCAGCCAAGGTGAGAATTCCTCAAGTTATACCAGCAGCATCTGCTCAGTACAAACAGAAGCTGTGCTGTTCATTGTACTTGCATATATGCAACACTTGATATCCGTAATGAGGCCCTAAAGTGCATTTGCTAATTGCAAACATGCTACTCCATTTGATTGCTTGGATGAAAAGGGCTTCTCAAGTGGACTATTTGGGTAGTACTTCTAGGTTGTGCTTGAGCACCAGAGGTGTACTCTTCAGCTGTCATTACAAGTTGGGCTTGACAGGGTGAGGTATTTACCACAGGCGATAAAAACCATTACAGTAGGTTTAGGTATTTAAAACACTTGGTAAATTCCGCTTAGTCCTAGTTTTCAGCAGGAAAACCACACACAACAGAATAGATTTCCAACACAGCAAATGGCAAATGTTTTGCCTTTTTCCCTCCCCAGACATTTTTTCATGATACATTTCAGCAGGTTGACTTGTTACTGTTTTTGGTGTAACGGCATAAGTACAGCTCAAATACTGTACTCAAGGTAACCAACATGGTTGGGGCAGAGCCAAAGCATAACTCTCAGTAGCATTGTTAAGGCGATTTTGGTTGATCCCACAAGATGTGAAGACAGCTGCCAAGACAGTCCCCAAAAAACTGAACTCTGCTGGTGCCCCTCAGTATACACTAGAAGAGTCTACCAATATTAGACTACCTCAACACCTGCATAAAAGCAGAGCGATTCTGAAGCTGCTGGTTTAAAAAAAGCCTGTTTTAGAATGGGATATAGGATTTCAATTTAAAGACATCTTTATCACTTCGGAGGAGATTCGAACTGGCGAACGAACAGTGCTGTGGCTTTGTGGTGGTGCACATGTGAATGATTCAATCTACAAGGTTATTTTGAGGCAAGAGCACCAATTGGAAGTTGTGCGACATAAATAGCACCTAACCTTGGGCCACTGTGACCATCTCACAGTCCCTTAAGTCTGAGATAAGCTTCCAGGGTAACAACCTCCTACACAATTGATTCTGAATCTACAACCAAACCTTTAACCAGCAAAAACATGCCACCGATTATAGAACCCTCTCATTTCAGCAACCAGGAGAACAAGTTCCTTGAAAGGACTATTGAATCAATCCTATTCCTTCAATAACCCAAGTCTCAATCTGCTGTGAAGAAGCCTCTTCGGATACTGTCCGTGTTTGGAAAATAAGGAGTTCATTCCTATTATACAAAAAGACAGTGCACACAAGAAACAGAGGTTGTGTGGTTAGGGTCAGCAGTGGAATCAACTGACCAACATTACAATTGATTGTTCCTAACTTACTAAACTGTGTAATCTTAGATACTGATCACTCATTCATTCTTCCCTATTTCACCCAACTATCGGTAACTGTAAGTGCTTATCCATGAAGCCAACCTCAGTACTAAGTGCAGCAGAAAAACTGTGCAAAAGTGTACCTTTAAATGTGTGTGAGCCGTCTCTGGCTAACCGGGGGAGCAAGTTTAGCTGCCAGTTTACAGACTTAACCAAATGAGCTATTGAAATGCGGTTGAACAAAGAATTGCTCCAGGGCTGGCAACTCCGAGAAACAGACAGGTATACGTGCGCCTGTGGGTGCAAAAAAGTATCGGGAATGCTAGTCTCTGCTGTCTCCTTGCTTTAACCTTAACCACTCTGCAAAATTCCTGCTGCTCAAGCGTTGAACACAATGCTCCTTCAAGAAAGTTACCTGCTCTACTGCCTTTTTATTGTCTGGTTTGACAATGCAGCTGTCGCCAGACAATTGTGTGGGTATCACTAGAGAGGGGCGTTGGCTGTGACAACATGTTGGGAGCCAGGAGTACATGTTTTGATTCGGCAGCAGGCATCCGAGTCCACAAAAACGTGCTTGCCCTCCAAACAACTGTTATCATTTTATTTGTCCAGCTGCCTGAGCTTGACCTTTCAATGGCACACACATGACAGTGTAATGCTTTAACAGTAACAGTGCCTTAGAATGATAAATAGATCATTTATGGCACTGTTCTCTGGGAGCAGCACAGATGGAAAGAGGGCAGTCATTAAACTACATGGATTTTTACGCCTGGCTTGACAGTTCAACTGTCAATAACCTTTTAACCCACAGCAATATTATTATAGTTATTTGCTTCCACACAAATACATATCCATCCTCATGCTATCTACATGTAATGCTTCACATCACAAACGACGTTGCTTTAAAGCCAGACAGGCTGGCATTCCCAAAGCTTCAGGTAACGTGAGAAGCCGTCTGGGCTACTTGCGGCCTTTTACTAGAAACACTTCCACCAGATTAATAATCTGCTCCATGTTATACCCTACGTCACTGGCACGCCCGGCTAGCAAACAGTTCGTTTTTCCGAAACAAATATATCCCGTTCAACAGGCAGGGCCCTCCGGGTAAACCATGCCGACATTTCCTTGGAAAACATATCCTTTCCCACTTGCCAAGTGTGCGACCTACCGAGCAGGAAAGACAGAAGAGCGGCCCCGAGGCTTCGAGCTCCACCTCAGCTGCTGAGGAGGGCGACCTGCGCGGCCTGAATTCTACCTGCGCGAGTCTGCGGCCTGCGCCCGAGCACAGGTCTGGAGCCGGCCCTGGGTGCACAGTACGTCACGTCATGTCACCTCAACCAGCACCTTCTCCCATTCATGCACCCGGGGCGCGGCCCACAAGACGCCGGTCGTTCTGAAGCGCTTCGAGGCCTCCACAAGAGGCAGCAGGGCGTAGGAAGCACAACGATACCTGCGGGTCAAGCACAACAGGCCCGCCCGAGGGAGCGGCTGATGACACCGCGCAGGTATGCGCCATGCCCCATACATACCGAGTCTCGCCGCCACCGCTCTCGCAGGCCTCGGGGGACCACGCTCAAAAGGCAGCTGGAAGGCGCCTGTCGAGCACAGGCTGCGCGCACATTAGATGGAGAAGGCCTGCAGCTAACACGCCCTGGCAGGAATCGCCACAAGCCCACCCCCAGCCCGGCCACATGCACCGACATGCCAGCATACGCAGAGCAAACATCTGGGTAAAGGGATTAGCGACAGTAATCTCCTGTTCTGCAGAGGAAAACAAGGCACGGCCGTCACTGCCCGTCACCCACGCCCCCTGGGTGCACCATTATCGTTCGTTTAACAAACATGCTAGGTGCTAGGCCTTTAGGGATGCCCTTCTGAGCCCCATTTGGCAGTACAACTTCTATCACGTGTGCCATATCAAAGATGAGTTGCTGCCATGGCCTACAATAGACATCAGCCAGCTCACTCACAAGGCCCCTCGAAGACCACTCTGGGAAAACAGGTGCTGATGTACCTCCGAGGACTGTTGTAAGGGCAGCTGCGACACAACCCCACTGCCCTACTTACTGGGGCAGGACCTTTTACTCTCCCGAGGGACTGTCCCTCAAAGGCACCGAACTTGAGACCACAGACGAGCACAAGCACTGGCAAATGGTGCCCAGGATATAACTTACTTCATTTGTCACAGATGCCTAATGAACGTGAGTGAAGTAATGACTTCCGAGTCTGTGTATGCAGTGACCAATAAAATAAAAACAAAGAGCAGGAGCAGAAAACTAAAACTTGAACCTAAGTGGTTGAAACCCTAAACATATATTACACATCCCAAAAAGGAGCAGTGGCTAATACGGTCATAAGCCCTCGCAATGGAACATCCAAGCATACAAGCCACAGTCATAAAACCCTGCAGATTAAATTAGCTCACAGGAGTCCGAAATTCAAACAGAAATCTATATACACATAAAGCAGTGGTGGCTAACAATACTAGGAGCTTTGTGACAAAAGCACACCCAAACATCCACAAACGATCAGCAGTAAACAAGAGGTTAACCCAAAATGCCAGAAGCCCACTCATGCGGTGCACTCCTAAAATGAGCCACAGCAAAAGAAGACCCTTTATGGAAACCAAAGATGTGTTTTGTGTTGTTCCATGAGATTGATGACCTCATGCTAGGCTCTGGAATGTGCATTCCTGCCAAACACTAATTATTTCTAAAGGAAGGTAGAGGTGATCTCCAATTGACAAAAATTGATTCAGCTGTAGATACAGCACTTGAAAGGCTGTACTGCCAATTCCAGCATTTTGTTTTGGACAATTCCCAGTGATTTCATGGTTGTTCTTTAGCTGCAAATAAAAGTTGAGGTATTTTCATTTCACAAAAGGTTTCAAGGGGTTTATAACAGTTAAAAGAAAATATTAGTAAGATACTGTACAACCTGTTGACTGCACCCACCCAAGTAATTACTCCTATATCCATGCTATCTCTGTAGCAGCTTCAGCATCCATTACATTTTTTTAATCATTTTATATATTGTTGCTGTGTCATATTGGTATTACGGTGTTTTATATCACAAAAGAGTGTGCCTTCTTGTGAAAAGAGCAGGCAGGAAGAATCTTACTTAGATTCTTTAGAAAGCCCTCACTCACCAACCTAGTTGGTGACGTGCTTCATCATCGGGCCCCACCGGGAGAGGCAGAGTTCCTCCCCGGTGTGCTGCGACGCCAGAATTACTGTTAAACCACCACTTTCAACTCTTCACAAAAAAACAGCTCCGCAGTAATTCGGGCGTCGCAGCACACCGGGGAGGCACTCTGCCTCTCCTGGTGGGGCCTGATGATGAAGCATGTCACCAGCTAGGTTGGTGAGTGAGGGCTTGCTGAACAAGCATTGGAAATGCAATAGGTCTCGCATTAGGAAAGTTTGAGCGATTGGTATTGTAAATGACACTTTTGTTATTTATGTGTTGGTTTTGAAAATAGTAAAATTAATAGCTTTGTCAGTTACAATGTCAATAGTTTTAACTTTCGCAAATGTGACACCTATAGCATTTGTAATGCAATGTGTGTTGTATTTACGTGACTTAGATGTATTGATATTACAAATAACAATGGCTTTTCATTTTGTAAATAATGTGGTGGTGGATGCGGTGGTGGTGGATGTGGAGGTGATGGTGGATGTGGTGGTGATGGTGGATGTGGTGGTGATGGTGGATGCGGTGGTGATGGTGGATGCGGTGGTGGATGCGGTGGTGGATGCGGTGGTGATGGTGGATGCGGTGGATGTGGTGGATGCGGTGGTGGTGGTGGGTGTGATGGATGTGGCGGTGGTGGGTGTGGTGGATGTGGCGGTGGATGTATGTGGATGTGGCGGTGATGGTGGAGGTGATGTGGTGCTGGATCCGGTGGATGTGGTGGTGCTGGATGCGGTGGAAGTGGTGGTGGATGTGATGGATGTGGTGGATGTGGTGGTGGATGTGGTGGATGTGGTGGTGGTGGTGGTGGGTGTGGTGGATGCGGCGGTGGATGCGGCGGAAGTGGTGGTGGATGTGGTGGATGTGTTGGATGTGGTGGTGGATGTGGTGGTGGATGTGGATGTGGTGGTGGATGTGGTGGTGGAGGATGTCATGGTGATGGTGATGGTGGATGTGGTGGTGGATGCGGTGAATGTGGTGGTGGTGGTGGATGCGGTGGTGGTGGTGGTGGATGCGGTGGATGTAGTGGTGGATGGGGTAGTGGATGTAGTGGTGGTGGGTGTGGTGGATGTGGTGGTGGTGGATGTGGTGGTGGTGGATGTGGTGGTGGTGGATGCGGTGGTGGTGGTGGATGCGGTGGTGGTGGTGGATGCGGTGGTGGAGGATGTGGCGGTGGATGTGGTGGTGGGTGGATGTGGTGGTGGTGGATGTGGAGGTGATGGTGGAGGTGATGGTGGATGTGGTGGATGTGGTGGTGGATGCGGTGGTGGTGGATGTGTTGGATGCGGTGGTGGTGGGTGTGGTGGATGTGGTGGTGGTGGAGGATGTGGTGGATGTGTTGGATGTGGTGGTGGATGTGGTGGTGGATGTGGTGGTGGATGTGGTGGTGGATGTGGTGGTGGTGGATGTGGTGGTGGATGTGGTGGTGGATGTGGTGGTGGTGGATGTGGTGGTGGTGGATGTGGTGGTGGTGGATGCGGTGGTGGTGGATGCGGTGGTGGTGGATGCGGTGGTGGTGGATGTGGTGTTGGAAGTGGATGTGGATATAGCGCATACTTATGGCATGACTAAAAAAAAGCAAGCTGGTTCTGAGACGGTGCGGGCTCTTAACGACTGAGATGAAATCAGCAGCATTCCTGGATTTCTTAAAGTTTGTCGGAGGGGAGGGGGGCCGTGGGCTTTGCAGCACTCATGAGGCGGTTTTATACATTTTGGTTATCCATTCGTTGTGGGCAAGAGATGGGGAGATTACCAGTGATGGAGGGTGCAGACCTTTGCAGCTGTGAGCGCATTCAATTAATGAAAAAAGAAAAGAAGACACGGCCGGCCGTGAAACTGAAAGCATGGCCGGCCGGCTTGCAGCTGTGAGCGCATTCAATTAATGAAAAGAAAAAAAAGAAGACACGGACGCCGGCCGGCCGTGAAACTGAAAGCATGGCCGGCCGGCGGTGAAAAAGCCTTTGATGCAGCAGGGGGTAATTAGGGGAGGAGAATGGCTGGGCTGAGGCAGAGCGCAAAGCCTTTGATGCAGCAGGGGGCGGAGCGGGAAGAGCTGCTGGCGGCACCAAGCTGACGATTTGATGATGTGCACGCGCATTTTAACTAATTGCGCTTGCGCATTGAGTTAAAAGTACACATGCACTGCATCAAATCGCCAGTCTAGGTAAGCTCTGTTTAAGCCCCTATAGTCTCGCTCTGCTCAATGCGCATGCGCATTGACAGGCGAGACCTAAAAAATCTAAGTAAGAGTCTTCCTGCCTGCTCTTCTCACAAGAAGGCATACTCTTTTGTTGTTTAAGCTACCTTAGCTGGGGGACCAAGAGTGCTCCTTTATCATTTTTCCCTCTCTCTACTGTTGATAACTGGTGTTTTATATCAAACATAAAAAGGACTGCATAAGAAAAAGAGAATCTAATTATGGTAGAGAAGAATTATATCACTGTATATTTAAGAGCATAGAACACAATAGTCAGAGCTGAAAAGAGTAGCTAAATATTTCTGTAATAACTTGAAAATCTGAGTGTTCAAGTGTTTCCTGAGAATGAGGCGAGAAAGCTGTTTTTTTTCAATTAAGTGCCACAGAAATTCAGCATGTAGCCACCCACAACAAAGTCTGATTCTGTGATTTGAATTAGTTGGATACGAACTTTTAGATTTCTGGGCGAAACAAGTCCTTGCTTCAAAGTAATCTTAGACCTCCTCAGATAGTGAGCAGGTCTGTTAAATAGGGAGGATTCTTTAGATAAAGTGACTTATAACCAAGACACTAAAACTTGCATTCATTTCTGGCTCCCAACAGTAACCAGTGCCGGTCTCTTAAAATTGGTGAGATGTGATCAAATGTAATTGGGGATGCTGGACGGCTAGCCGTGGAGAGTACTATTGCTTTCAGAGATGCCAGTATGGACTGCGGTATCCTGCCAATACGTTTCATCAGAGTGAAGACAAGAAATGAGAAAGGGGTGTGTTGCACTTTTAAGGCGGGGAAGGCACGTGTCAGATTTTTTTCTTAGTGAGTGAAGATTATACTTGGCAGTTCTTGCTACTAGGTTCATGTGAGAGCACAGCGACAGGGTGCAGTCTAGAGTAAAGCACACTGATTTTACTGAGGAAGGGAAGAAGCATTTTTATTACATTTATTCTGTCAATGGGTGAGGGGTTGGAGTTGTTTTTCTGTCTAGGCCTGGTAGCTAGAAGTCCACATTCTGGTGGATTTATCAGAAAGTTGTAGGACATCCAAATTTGAATTATTGCCAAGCCTGAGCGTGGGATGACATTGTCAATGACAGAGGAAGCTTTCAAGTAGATTTATTTGTCATAAACATATTGCTGGTTTGAGGGGCCTTGTCCCTCGAATAGAATTGAAAAGTGAGGGATCATACTCTGTGGAACATCGCATGGCAGCATAACGCATTAAAATGTGTAAGTTTCAACCTTGACAAATTGTGGGCAACCCCGTATATAAAGCACGAGAACCAACTTAGAACTTGGCCTTCAAAAACAGGTGCTGCTCTGATAAAATTAGCCTGTGATGATCAATATTGTCACCTGCAGATGAGAGATGAAAATAAGAGCAACAGGGAACTCCGTCATCAAAGATAAAATAAATGTTGCCCAGCATATTAAGTGGGGTTATTTCAGGGCAGAAGCTAGTACAGAAACCAGAATGATTGGCTGCTAGGGGGTGGGAAATCAAATAAATTGGTTAGCAACGCACCTTTTGTTTGTTTTCTAGAGCCATGAGTAGGTTTACCTAAGACTAAGTTATGCAGCAACAAAAGGCATACTATGTGGGTAATGAGGCACATTTTACAATAGTAAAAGTTCATTTTTTTGTCATTGTTAAACATGTTAACACTGTCTGGGCAAAGGTTTCTCCTCAGTAGTACCAGTTTAAGTCCCAAATACAGTAATAAGTAACACAAAGGTGACCAGTCACACTTTGGAAAGGGCCTTCCACTGCACAGAAACACGTGTCACTGTGTTTTAAGTACTGTGGATACATTTGAGCTAGAAGCATTTTTTGTGGTAAAATCTGCAGATTATGCAGCAGATGATGGATTAAATGGCAAATACAGAAATCCATAATCATGCAGTAAACGCTACAGCCACAAAATTGCATAATTCCAGTCGCCATGATCATAAGATTTATGGGTAGTAAGTGATGAATTTAGCCCCTTGCAGTGTTGGTCTTTGGTGATTAGGAAGAAGGAATCCTAGGTGTTCTAGTTATGGGGTATATTATTGTTGGTTAAATTGGATATGATATTTTCCATGATGCCTTTGTCTTTATCCATTAAGTGGGACAGGAATTCCATTTATTTGGCAGAAAACGGGTTGCCTACATATTTTCATAGAGGTATACTTTGTGTGCATGTAGCTCAATATTTTTCTACTGGGGTTGGAGGGACGTAGATGGTTGTTCTTGGAAGAAATTGGACTAGATGACAAGAATCACCTTCTTTCATTCTATCTCGAGAGCTTTAGTAGCCACATGCCTGTGTTTTCTGGTCCTTATATAGCCCTGAAGGTAGTAGTCAATGCAACTTGAAATAATAAACCTAACAGTCTGCAAGGTAAAATTGTAAGACAGTTAACATAGTGAATAATGATAGAAGAGGAAAATTCCAATGAAAATTTTTTCTTCGAAGTTAAGGGAAGACGAATGAAGGAAATCCAACTAAGGATGGAAAAAGCAGAAGAACATTTGTGGCAGGAAAACTTTAAAAGAAACAAGCAGATATAGGTATACTTTTAACCATTCGCCTGGAATACCGAGCTGCTGACTATGCCCTGTTGACCACAGAAACAAGTACACCATGACACCTTGAATGGGCTGGTGGAGGCACAAACAGAGCAGCAGACAGCGAGAAAGAGGTGGACAACCAACACTGAACTTAACACAGTGGGTTAGGAGACGTCACCCACTGATAGAATCCCAAAGACAGAAATTTGCAAGACTGCAGGAGTTAAGCAGAAAAAAGTACTTCAAGTCACTTGAGCATCACATCTAAGCCAAAGCCTAAATAAAGCAAGGCATTATAACCATAAACAAAAGTTTTTAGCCCTGAGGATGGGTGACTGGCCTTTTCTGAAGAACCTTCCCGAACTGCGTCGTCTAGGTAGCAGTATTGAATGCAGGTTGTGTGGTTATCACTCTGAAGCAATGGAACACATTGATTGCGTATGCCCTGCACTGCTCATGGCCAGACGGTCCTTATTGTGGGATCAATGGATCAGGTTGAGAGTTTGATCTTGCCGCCAAGCAATATTGTCAGCTCTAAATCCCCACAATACTAAGTTGAATAATCGGGCTCACAAAACTTGTCCTTAAAGCTTCAAAACTATTGGAAGCCACAACTGCAACCAAACCCTTCTCATCTTAGTATGGCGGCCGAGTTAAAAGGCTCAATAATCAAATTACAGACTATAAACATCAGAAAACCAAACTGTGGCCTTTTTAGCAGAACATTATTAGCTCACAATGATCTCCCTAAACTTCTAGTAATTTAAAACCCTCTGTTTTTTTAATACTTATCATTGCCAATTTTATTGTACGAATCAGTCGTGTTTTAAATTGTAATTTTTTTTCTGTTAAACCAATTAATAAAGAATTCTCTCAATTAATGTCCAAAAAAGGTCAACGTCCTATAATGCTACCACAGCTTCATGAATTTCTCGTTCAGAGCACTGCCAAGATAGGAATAGTGTTTATTGTGTGATCCCACTACTGTACTTATGAGTTTTCCAAACCTAAAATGTATCACAACAGGGCAGACATTCCACACCCAAGATGGAAGCATGCTGTATATAAGGTTTTCCAGATCACTTTAGTACTCATTGTGAGAGAAAGTATCTTCAATGTCAATGGGTTCCCACATCACAAATGTGGGAACTATGTGACAAATAGCAGCACCAAATAAGCTACTGGCACGAGTATAACGCCTTGTCCAAAGGCCAGAACAAAAAAATTAGCAGACAATTGGAAAGTGGGGCAAATATTCTCGGTTGGTTAAAGAAAAATGTGGAGCCAAGGAAACACTAGTCCCAAGAAGTTCTAAAAATAATCTGGAACACAGAACTGGAGCCAGCGAACAATGAATCAATGTTGTCTGTAGAAAGAGACAACTCCTCAAACCTCTGAAGCACTTGAACCCTCTCACTAGTCCTAACATAATTATTAACTCATCTTCAAACCAAGAGTGAGCAATCAAAAGCTTATCAATGAAACTCAAAATAATGAGTGTTTTGATGCTAGCCCTGAGCACAGTCACCTTACCATGAGCCTCTAAATATTTTTCCTCCATTCTTATACACCAAATGTCAATTATTCGTCTATTTGCAACCTTTTACGCATATTTATTTTATACCTTGTACTTTTATTGTATGCTGTGCACCAAATGACAGAAGTTGAAATCTGCAGAGTAAAACGAATTCTCTGGATTTGTAACCACCCCCTCCCTATCACATCCTTTTATCAATACAGCAAAAAGAATGACAGCCACACTAGGTCATCAGCCCCAACAGTTAGTACTCTGATATTAACAAAGTACCAAAATATACAATTCTTAAAAGTACTGTTACTAACGGTGTAAAACGTTAAAAAAAAGTGTTTCATATTTAGCAACCTCCTTACGCAGAAGTCTTGTTTTATGTACATCAAGATGAGCATGGGAAGATGAAACTCACGCTGTGGTTGTGCTATATAGCCAACTAATTATTTCTGATAAACCAATTTTAAGCTTCCAAGAAAAACAGAGGGCATGAAGAGAAGACTGGGCTCAACAAAAAGGAAGTGCAGCCAAAGAGAGAAAAAGGAGAACAGTCCATGTATAGATAGGACAATGCAAAGTGCTGTCAGTAGTGGTGGTATGACATGATGGTGCCGATGGGATGATACGTCGAAATTACGCCTAACAAACTAGAGGTTAACTAGAGTAAAGCTGATAGTTCCACGAATTTGAGTCTACTTTACAAACAGAATGCCATAAGCATTGAGTCTGCCAGCCAAGTTCACCAACTTTAACTAGGTTTAAAATGTACAGATATTAATTGTTTTCAAACATCACTGAAGTGCTAACGAACGATTAGACATCTTTTCGTCTCTTGCATTAGGGCCCATGGCACTCTTGCTCAGCCGCTATTACATATGCACACCGGAATCACGTAAACGGGACAATCGGACCGTGTAATAAGTCAAATCAGATCTAATTCCTTAAATAGTAGTCTCTAACTCATTCATTCCGGTCAACTCTCCCTTTCCTTAGATTGTTCTCCCATTCCCGGTCACCCGCCCTATCCTCTCCCCCACACCCCATTACTCTCCTCCTCCCTATTACTTCTACTCCACCTGTCACCCACATTCCTCCACTCTCTTCCACCCCCCTGAACACTAACACTGCTCCCATCGCTCGGATGTGTGGTCTCCTACCCCATGACGGTGTACCTCCGCCACACCTACCATGTACATTAATCATATTCCATAGACTCGCCCTTTCCCGTCATCCACACCCGCTCCCCTGCCTTTCCCATCCTGGCAACGTATCGATCTCCCCCATATTCATGCGCGTACTTCCAATTGCCCACACCTTAAGATTCTATGCCACCATCTCATTCTCACAGCCCCATTCCGTCCCCTACACAGCATCCCGTGACCCTCTTACCCTGCCCCGCGGGCTCCATTTCTCTCCGGTTTCGTAAACCGCTCACACACAGTGCTGACAGTAACCGGAACCAGCAGAGCGAGCAACGTCAGCGCGCGAGACGCAGAAACAAGACTACAGTGAAGGGTCGTGGACATAGAGGTAGGACATTTCAGCCCTACGAGGGCTCTATATTCATCCGCCTCTACCCTTCCAACCCCTCCACCCCACCACAAAATATTACAAAAGTAAAGGAACGTTCCAACAAACAAATACAATATTCTCGAAAAAAAAGGAAGTGAGGTATGAAGGAGAAATCAGAAATAAAAAGGTAAAAGGAACAGATGGCTATATGATCTACCAAAGAGAAGCCTTTTTGACGTGATCCATTGCTATAAAACGTCATATATTATTAAATAATTTACATTTTTACCTTTGTTGCACTTTACTTGATATTGTTTTACAAAATAAAGAGATATATTTTAGTTTTTTAACAATCTTCACAGTCTTACTTCGAAGTATACAATTGAAAGATGGCGCTTAGGGTTGTATAGCTCACAAAAGGGCGTCAGCATAATTCATCTTGTCCGTCTTCTTTGTAGATGGCTTGTTTATTAAAGCACCATTCACGAGAGGGCTGTACTTGGATGTTTTCTGGATGTGGGCGAGCTAACAAATTAACATAGAAAGCCGAGCAAAGGGAAACCCCCCTGCACGAGACAGAAAATATTTGCCATGTAAATTATGCAACAGAACAGACATCATGTAAAAAGATGTGAACTCTCTCCCAAATTGAAGATGTTTACTTATTTGACACACGGAAAGATGTGTTTCACATTAGCACATCTGATTATTTATTATTAAAAGTATTAGAATGTTAACATGATCTTAGAAACATTCTTGATCACGGGCTCTGATACCATTTGTGAATAAAGAGGCAAGTTACCTGTTATCTGTTCTATTTTTTTTGTAGATTGAGACACATTATAGTCCATTAAATCAAAAACAAAAGGTTTTTGTACATCACATATCCAGACAGCACCGTATTTAAAGGAGGTTTTGTCATACGTGTTAACCGAGGAAAAAAGGAGGCTCGTTGAAGTAATATATTTGCTTGAGATCACACAATATGGCCAAGCGGGGAACCAGGATTGATCAGAGGTTTTCTGGTTTCACAATTTGCAATTCAGCCACAAGAGGGGTATCTCTTTCTCTCATTTTAACTTCAAATGTTTATGCTTTGTTTTCAATTCTTGCCATATGAGGGTAGAGCGTGTGTGGCAGGCAGAAGTCATATGAAAGCTTGGATGGTTTTGGGCTTGAGGGTCCGAGAGGACCTTGAGCTGAGCCAAAGCCAGGCATCAGGCTCATGCCTAGCTCAAGCAAGCGTTCAATGACGATAGTCAGAACAATGTATGAGCTCCTACATACGGTGCCTAAGCAATCTGGTCTCTGTTGAAGCCATGATACTCTGGCATTACTTGAGGCACAGTACCTTAAAAATGGCATTGTGTACCTCCTGCAACCAAAACACACTAACCGCTAGGCCCATTACAATACTTTATTTCTATTCATAATCATTTTGTATCAGTACGGACAATACACTAAAACATGCAGGGCTGCTTACTCCCTAGCACGCCTTGCATTATATCAGTATCGGTGGGGTTAGAGATTTGCCATTTCTGAAATGCTTATCATTGATGATGCCGACATACAAATTGCATCTTTGTTCCTTATGATTATGTGTACTTAGTATTCAAAAGTTTTTATTCTTTTTAACAATTATATTAGTTGCATTCTCATATTTAGAACACATAGCAACAGGACAGCACACATCACTATTTAAATAATTTCACCACTTTTGTTGCAACATATTTTCACTAATGGAACGGTGGCCCAATATCTTTTCTTTTCTTCTCCCCTGTTCCTTAAAACAGTTATAGGTACTTATTGGCCAACGACTTACTTTAACATGGTGAGCGAATGAGACACTCACCCAGGCTGTGACATTATCAGCCTTAACATTCCTAGGTCCTGATGAAAGCCCCCGACCCGTCAGGGTAGTTAAATGGGTCTGACACATGTCGACCACACACATGGACAAAAGAGTGCGTTAGACCAGTAACTTGTCTACTTACGCACCGCACTGTTTTTACTTCTCCACATACCGAACCGAATACAGCTGCAGTTCAGGCATTGTGGACATTTTAAACTCACCTCACGTGAGCACCCCTTCTTTTTATCTCTGATCACTATTGCTATAACCAGTAGGTCTTCCTCCGGGGGGAGGATAGCATATCACAAGCAAACCCAATGATGATGCTGTCAAGTTTCTAACCAGGCGGAGAATCAACCTCCAGACAGCCTATGTATATGAATGAGGGTTTTTAAGAGATGGTATGAAAACCTGACCCTGGATACACAGGTACAAGTGATTCATTCCCCAGTGATAAGTGGTGACAATCCTTCACCAGTGTCTTGTTCCTGACATGTAGGTCACTGGATGTGGCTTTTTACATTTCAGTTACCTTTACGTTCCGTTCTGCACATTTGGCATATATGCTCCTTTTTAAAGGTGGAAGGAGATTCCAGGAACAGTGGTCATGGAAGAAGTCAACCATAATGTGCCACAGGCACAAGCTTGTTAGGAAGCAGTGAGTGGTAGAATGAGAACTGTTACAATATTAACATGTGTATGGCCCTCATTACGAGTCGCCCAGCACTTTGATGTGATAATTATTGCATTAATGAACAAGTTACTAACCTTTGGTAAGGCCTTATCTGGTAGAGACTCCATTAAGCCTCAGATTCCTTGCCATAGAATATCTCCAGGCGTCACACTGGGTTCAGAAACTTTTGTTGAGCAGTACCCCTGCAGGCCGGTAGGTGCCGTCATTTGGCTTCGCATGGCATCATCAGCGTTGAATGCACCTGAAGTGAGATAGGAGCTACCCCAGCGCACTGACATCAGCTTCTTTCTGCAACTTTAAATGCCAGAAGTGCAGAGCCACAAGGAACACTGACCACTGGTGATTTAAACTAGGGCCCTTAAAAGGGGAACAATCCTTAACTCTGAAATCCGTTCACACAGTGTGGAGGATGGGTGGGTCGGTAAGGAATCTGTGGCTAGATAGAGTCTCTACCAGATAAGGCGTTACTGAAGGTAAGTAGCTTGTTAATCTGATAGAGACTTCGAGCTGCAGATTCCTCTACCAAAGCAATACCTCCCCAGAAGTGGGGGCTGCGTTACGGATTAAAATAAGAAGTCCTGAGGGACCGAATAGGCAAAGTGACCGTCATGCTGGACCTGGCTGTCCAGACTGTAGTGCTTTGTAAACATGTGCAGGGAAGTCGATGGTGCTGATATCCAGGACAGGAACTTCACGAGCTAAGGCAGTGGTCACAGCATTGGCTCTGGTAGAATGAGCTCACAGGCCTTAGGGGGGTTGCTTTTTTGCCAATGCGTAGCAGATCTTGATGCAGAGCACTATCCATCGTGAGATGGTCCATTTCTGCTCGCCTTCCCTTTCTTTCCTCTGATGTATCAAACAAAGAGTTGATAGTCTCATTCGGAACTCTTATGTCTGGTCAATGTTTTAGGATAACTCTCTTTTTGGAGCCAGCCGATGGAGTCTTTCCTCTTCTTTAGTGGGGTGAGGCATAGCATAAAAGGTAGGCATAGTGATGGATTGGCATACATGAAAGGGAATTACAATCTACAGTAGAAAGGATGCTCTAGTTCAAAGGACCAGCTGGTCTAGGTAGATGTTGTGGTACGGAGGATGTGTCAAAAGTGCCTGTAACTCACCGACCCTCAAGGCAGATTTTATTGCCAATAGGAAGGACATTTTAAAGGTGAGAAAACTGATTGGACAGTTGTGTAGTGCCTCAAAGGGAGCAATGAAAGCTCAGATGACCTAGAAGTGGTAACCAGTGAGGATTCCAATAATCAAGGCCCAAATAGTTATTTAGGCCAGGCACCGAGAGTTACAGGCAGGGGGAACCGAGGCAGGACATGGAACCATTCATTTGGAAACTTCCAATCCTAAACAAGGTGAGATAATACCCCCTTCACTTAGTATCCCTCCTTTTACATGCTATACTGGGTAGTGCTACAAAATTGTATTCAGCTTTTCAGATTAACAAGGCTACTCACCAAACAAGCAATTGCCCATCTATGCTGAACCCTCTGAAAAATCACGACGAGGCTTAATTTCAATACCCATGCACTCTCCTAGTTTAGCTTCTTTGCACTTTATCAACATTGCCTATTGCAACTAGTTAATTATTAATTTTACACTGTAGGAAGCAACAGGGTTTATCACGCCCTGATGCAGCTATTAGTAGCTGCCACCACCCCTACATATCTAAGCCCACCAATGAATCTCAGAAATTGGGCCTGCTAATAATTTTGGTCATCATGCCCACGTTGGTCCCCAATTAGTATGACTGAATCTTCTACCCAATTAGCCAGAATGTATTGTCTTATATCTTCCCGTTCTTTTTGTGTCCATCAAATAACATAGTCAGTTATTTAGCTTTATAATCCCTTGTATTTCCTTAGTCCCCAGGTCATTACAATCCTCATCAGACCCTTGTACTGGATTTAGGGTCCAAATGCCGTCAACACAATTTCAAAGACAAACTGTACCTTTGTATTAATGGCACACTGACAAACTCCTCTGTGCCTCTCATTGTACTGAATATAATTGGCTGTCTCTTTGATGTAATAACCAATATACCAATGCCATTTATATTTTTCAACACCTTGTTTCCTTTTGGTTTGGTTTTGGTTTTCTTACACCTGGAGCTTATTTCTCTTTCTTTTGAGAAATATCTTTCATCACCAAAAATTTCTTTGACAAATATAATAGATTGCATACTTGTTTTTCCTGAAGAATAAAAAAAACTCAGTTAGTCTGAAACGAAGTGCACTCCAAGATACTGGCTTCTCTCTGTTTGAAATAATGTTGATTAAGTCAACACATGAACATTTCTGTGACCAAAAAGTTTAATTGGAATGTGTATACAGATTAATACACACAGAAACTTCTGTGTTGCCGCAGATTGTTTTCTAAATAAGGTACATGTGACTACTTGTTCCAAGATTACAAGAATGACTTGGGGCTGGTCGTTCCTGATCTTCTTGAGAAGTCTGGGCAGGAATTGTATTGACGGAAAGGCATACAGGAGACAGGATCTCCACTCAAGATGAAAATCATCGCCAAACAAGGGCAGTCTTGGAAACTCCAGCACGCAAAACTGCTGACTTTGTGCATTCGCGACAGAGGCGAACAGATTTAACCAAGGCTCCCCCACTCTTGGAAGAGATCTTGTGTCACCTCCAGATGGAGATGCCATTTTTTATCCACTAAGCATCGACAATGGGGTTCATCCGCTTTGGCTTTCAGAGACCCCACCTGGTGTTGAACCACTAGGGCTATCCCCTGGTGTTCCAGTCAAGTCCAGAGGCGCAAGGCCTTTTAGCAAAGGGCCCACATCCCCACACCACCCTGTTTGTTGCAATACCCATAGCAGTGGTGTTGTTATTGATCACCTGGAACAGCCTTCCCCTGATTGAAGGAAGAAAAGCTTTCAATGCTAATCAGATCACCCAAAGCTCCAATAGAATGACGTGGAGCTTGGATTCTGCTGGACACCAGAGTCCTGTGATCTCCACCTCTCCCAGATGGCTGCCCCAGCCCAGGAGTGATGCATCTGTCACTAAAGTCAGCTCTGGTTGGGGAAGGGAGGAGGGTCTGCCAATGGACCTGCCACAGTTCATTAGCCACCACTGCATTTCTTTTGCAGTTCCCTCCTAAATCTGGACCATGTTGGAGCGATTCCCCTGATTCTGCACCCACTGGAACTTCCGGTCCCATTGCAGAGCCATCATATGCTAACAGGCATGCGTTACTAGTAGAAGCAGGAGGCCATGAGGACCAGCAGCCTCAGAGTCAGTCTCACCTAAATCCAGGATAGAGCCTGAATACCCTCGACATGCCTCTTGGGAGGAAAAGCCCAAAACTGCACTGTGTCCTGAGTAGCTCAGATGAAAAGGAGCGTCTGAGATGGAGTCGGGTGTGACTTTGGCACATTGATACTGAACCTCCATGAATGCAGAAGGTTCACCATAGTCAGGAGGTGGGAGGCGACAGCCAATTGTCAAGGTAGGGAAAAACTGAAACCCCTGACCTCTGGAGGTGAGCTGCGAGCACCCCCATCACTTTCGTGAGCACCATAGGGGTGCTAGTAAGGCCAAAGGGAAGCACGGCAAACTGAAAGTGCTTTTGGCCAACCGTGAATCACAGGTAATGCCTGTGGGCAGGCAGGACAGGGATGTGAAAATATGCATCCTGCAAGTCCAGTGATACCATCCAATTTCCTGGGTCCACGGCAGACAGGACTTGTGCATGTGTGAGCATCTTGAATTTCTCCTTTTTCAGGAAGAGATTGAGAAGGCTCAAGTCTAGAATAGGACGAAGATCTGTGTCCTTCTTGGACACCAGAAAGTAGTGTGAATAGCAACCATTACCTACTTGTGATGCTGGCACCTCCTCTATAGTTTCTTTGGCAAAGAGTGCTAGCACTTCCTGACAGAGCAGGGATAGGTGTTCCTCCGTCTACTTGTTGTAAGTAGGTGGCATGGGTGCTGTAGTGGTCACAAATGGGAGGGAGTAGCCCCTTTGGACGAACTGTAAAACCCAACAGTCAGATGTTATTGACCTCCAGTGGTACAGGTTATAGTGTATCCTGTCCTCACTGGATGCCCATGATGGTCTGAGGGCAAAGTAAAAGGGTTTGGAGGCTGCGGCTGCTGGGGGGAGGTGGACTTGCTCAACTTCTGGCTACCTGCCCTACATGGTCTGGGCAACCGTGTCCTTGGCCACAAAAAAGGTTGTGCAATGTGCTGGCTGTGGTGGATGGGTGTGTAGAGATGCAGTTGAAAGACCCTTCCGTGGCCACGAAATGGGCAGAAAGCTGACTGGGGTTGACGAGTGGCCATGGAAAAACCCAAGGACATGGTTGTAGCTTTGCTGTCCTTTAACCACTCTAGTGCTGAGTATGCCTTCTCTGAGAAGAAACAAGTGCCATCAAAGGGCCTGTGCACGAGAGCAGCTTGGACATCCCCCAAAAAGCCAGTGGTACTCAACCAGGTCTGGTGCCTACGGGCCACCCACGATGAAATTGCTCTGTTCTGAGAGTGTGTCGTGTCCAGCCCACATCTTAAGTGAACTTGGCTGCATATCTCCAATCAGTAATTGCTTGGAAGAGTATGGCTCAGGCCTCCTCCAGGACCATGTGCAGGACTTGTGCAACCAAGTCCCAGATCGTATGGGAGCATCGGCCCAAGAGGCACACAGTGTTTACCAACTGCAGTGGCAGACTGGCAGAAGAGAGCATCTTTTCCCATAGGTATCTAACCTTTTGGATTCCCTATCAAATAGAGTGGTAGGGAATACATCAGCATCTGACTTTGGAGGTGGAGGCCTGGACCACCAAGCTCTCCGAGCTGGAGTGCTGGGTTAGGAAGTCGGGGTTCCCTGTAGCAGGACGATGGTGGCAGGAAATTGTCCTATGCACATGAGCCCCTATAGAGGGTTGGACCAGGCTCCGAGTAATGTCGGTGATGGCTTCATTGAAAGAGAGTAATGGTTCTATGGGCGTAACACTCGGCTGAAACATTTCTGTCAAGACGTTTGTCTTGACTGCTGAAAGTAGCGTAAAGTCCAGGACCTCAACCACCCTCCACATTACCATTGTGAATGAGGCACCCTTCTCCGTGGCCATGGTAGGGGAAGAGATCAGGCCAGTGTCTGGGGAGGGGTCCAGTCACATCCTCATACCAGTTGACCTCTGGTTCTTTTAATGTCTGGTATCCATAAGGGTCCACAGAACCCTCCCAATAATCACCCAATCCAGGCCTGGCACATTAATAAGGAACTAACTCCAATATGGGTGGGCCGCCGATGGTCGACGCTGGAGCCGGTGTAGCAAAGTCAGAAATGATGACGAGGCAGCACCACTACTGCGTGTTGGTTGAGCTGGGGACATCGGCACTGGAGCGGGTGCCGGGGAAGGTCAAGTCGCTCGCCCGGCATGGCTCCAGATCTATCCATGGACACTTGGGGCCAGACTGGCGCAGAGGGCAAACCTGCCAGCAGAAGAACAGTAGGGGCCCCTCCCAAACTTGTTGGACCCAATGGCCCTCAGGAGGGGTCGAGCAGCCAAAAATGGGGTGCATGACCTCATAAAATTCCTTAAGTTGGGCAGGGGTAGCTCCGGCTCCCAGATATTCAGGGAGGAATGGAGACGGCCCAGGCGCAGGTTCTACAACAGAGCTTGGCCTCGAGTGTTGACAATCAAGTGGCTCGTCCAAAGACTTGCTCTGTGAAGTTGAACGCCTCTTTGACTTCTTTTTCTTCTTGCGAAAGTTACCTGACTTCCCCAATGACTTGGAGTGGGACAACAATCACTTGGTATGACTTCACAAATGATCTCAGGAACTTCCACGGGGCCAAGACCTGGAGCATTGCGGAGTTGATCGACATCGGGTGGCAAGGAGCTTGAGGGGGCACTCCTCTCAGTGCCATAGGGTGCCTGGAATGGCAGTCCCTGCATGTCTTTGCGCTGTGGTCTCGCTCAAGACACCAGAGACAAACCTAATGCAGGTACATCACCAACATATGCCGATAATAGGTGCCACATGGCTTAAAACCCGCCTTTCTCGTTTTACAACAAAAAAAAAACGCCTTTCTGGTGACATCCTGCTCACTAAGAGAAAAAAGTCTCAAAAATCTTCGACAAAAGGTCGACAAAAAGGTCAGTCAAAAAGTAACTGGGCGTAACTCTTCACCAGATCTGTGCTGACTGGCGCGTAAAGAAAATAACTGACTTCAGCGTACTGGGGTGGCACCTATATAGGCACCGCGCACATCGCTTGAGGTGTGGACAACCCAGATGATGCCACATGGAGGCGAACAACACCACCTTCCTGCTAATCACAAAAACATTTCAGATAGGTTCTGACACCTGGGGAATATTCTGAGGTAAGGAATGTGTGACTAGAAGTCTCTATCAGATAAAATCCAACACCAGTGTATTCGGATTTTATCAGAGTCAATACTTATTGCATATTTTGAGTGTTTGCTGAATAAGATGCTTCTATCTTTGTTGTCAGTCTGTAATGACATAAGAGGCTGTCTGCACAATGCTGTATTCCTGGCTTGTATACTACCTGAAACTATTATTTTTGGTGTTGTATGTGTGGGGGTGGTGGTGGTTTCATTGCTGATCCCTACAATAGTGGATTAAGTGATTTATATTTGACAGACATATGAAACACACCATCAATAGGGGTAACATTGAAAATGGCAATACCACTGTGAAGAAGTTGCTTTCTTCTGTTTGTGAAAGTAGTGCTTTTCTTTGTCATAATTATAGAAGGGCTGTCCGTAACCTGGTGGCCTGGTGTCCACGGCTAATTCAGTTTGCTAGTTTTTGTCAAAGTATCTCATGTCATGGAGGTTGACGGTGCATTTTTAATGGTTAAGAACACACTTGTTTGATTTGTCCGCCACACCCAAACTACCTGGTTCATCAGCAGTTCTGGAATGGGTATGTCATTGTGGCCAAATCTTTAACAAAATCTCCCTCTGTAGTTGACCATTCCAAGAAAGCTCCTTGATTCTGAGATGGTCTGAGGTGCAGGACATTGCTCTCTTTGGTGGGTGTTGGTGCCACATCAGTGCTTGAGAAGCGGTATCTATAAATTGCAATAATGGGCCTTAATAATCTACACTTCTGCCCGTGGTGCGTGAGGCCTCAATCTTTCCGTGTCTGTTGTATTACTCAAAGCAAATGGTTTGGCTGTCGTGGAAAGTTGCATGGACCAATATGTTGATGCTGTCAATTATGGATCCCACTACTAGGCCAGTTAGGATGTATCAGATGCTGTTATCGAATGCCTCTGCAGTGCTAGATATTCTGATATTCAATCTCTTGTATCTGCAGTAAGTGGTTATCAGGGGCGTAGCTTAGTCAATGAGATTCAGGTGGTGTGAATCTCAAATTTCCCAACTGAAGAGGTATTGATATGCAAGGTGTATGTGTGAGATGACCAAGGTTCGGGGTGGCTGATCACATGAGAAGCAGGGGCAGTCCTGGTTAGTATTATGTAGGCCTCTGCAGCTTCTATAGAGTTTGTCTGGCAGGGTACTCTGTCTCCTCCTGATTTTGAGTACAGTAGAATGCACGTTTTAGGCTGACTGAGTTGGGTTCATCAGAGGTACACCATCTGACTGTCCATCCTGTTAAGAGTGGATGGGCAGATGGCTTTTTCTTTTTTAACTATCCTTTACTGCTCAGTATATCCAGATGGTAAGATAAAGTAAAACAATAAAAAAATGAAAAATAACCCCTATTCCATGGGACCTACCTCCCATGTTGTGGAAAAGTTTGACGGCCAGCCATTATGTTGGACAGAGCTGTCCGTCTATCTTTTCCTACATTGACAGGAACCGCCATAAAGGCGATTAATGCAAGGGTATGGAAATGTCTGCTGGTTTGGCATACATCTCAACATTTTATTGGCGGAGTAAAGGCAGGGTGGCTAATGTAAAATCTGCCCCACCTGGTCTGGCTTTACTGCACCAATAAAACTCTGAATCATGCCCTCTGTCTGGTGTGACACAGTGGACAAAAAACTATAATTTGGAATCCTACCCTGAGTGATTGCCAGTGATTAGACTATTTACAAGCATTCGCCCAACTAATTGCCAGTAGTATGCCAGGAGACCTGAGACTGGCACAGCTTTCCAAGCCTACTATCACCAACGTATATGCATTCCAAAAAGTAGTACATGTGCATCCATTCAAGTAATACTCATATGGGTGCAAATTTAATACTTTTTTGGTAAACTGGTAACTATATATATTTTACAGTTTCTGATCCAAATATGAACAAGTTAAAACCTCTTAATGAAACCAGGACAATGAGAAAATCCAAAACAGACATAGCAAGCCCTACTCAGGACTTCTCCCCAGGCCAACTGTCAAGCAGAGAATGCATATATTTGAGGGGTGTCACACCCCAAACAGCACCCTGAAGTTTCGCCCCTGGTTCCGCCATTAAGTTGTTGACTGTTTGATGTGGTGTTCACTGGATTCTGCAGATTGGTAGTGTAATATCAAGGCGGATGGTGAACATGTCATACTGCTTGGATTTTTCCTGTGATGGCCATCAGGGAATCCTGTGTTATTGGTGTCTCCAATGATTCAATCATGTTGGCCTTTTCAGGTTTCTGAGGTTTCTCTTCCAAATTGGGACAAAGGTGAAGAGCTCCTCTTCTGTGTTGGAGCTCCATGTGTACACGGTCTCAAAAATATGGATTGTTATTACTTTGGCCTTCACAACCCATTCCAGAGAGTAAGCACTCATATTCTTTCAAAAACTTATCAGGTCTACTTCATTTTACCCTTATGGCTAATAGAATGAATGTTTGTTCTGCTATTTGATGCCTGAGGAATATGCCGGTGCCTTGTAGTGTGACACATATGTTGGCTCACCAGTACCTATGGACTGGCAGTCTTCCGCCAAATCGTTCAACGCACTACATATGGAGCATTTTTTATGTTTTCCTAGGCATTTGCAAAGTGTGTTTCTGTGTATACATTTCCACAGTATACAGATTGAGGTCTGTGGTCTGTTTTGCACATGTCCGCTTCTCAGACCCTTATTTCTGCACCTTTTTTGGAAGGTTCTGTTTTGATGTGTGTCTTGAATTGGTCTGATTTCATATCTGAACCTCTTGCTTCTGACAGTTTGTGGGATCTCCCCAGTGGGATTGACGATTCTTATAGCTTGAGTTGTGGAGTTTTTGAGGATGGGAAGTTTTGTATAAGTTTTGGTCTGATTTCATCACTTTCATCAGGTGTGCATATGATTGCTAGCTCTCTGTCTGGCTTGGGATGCATTGGTTGATCCTTTTTCACTCTGAATGACTTCTTTTAACAAATCATTTATATTTAGGGCTAATAGTGATTCAAAAAAGTTGAGGCTGCGGGTGTAGTTGCATAGGTAGTGACTGTGTTAGTCAGTGATCTCAACTGTTTGCGCCTTTCATATCCTGCTAGGTGAAGTAGCAATGACCATGTCATTTTATCATCAGTCTTCACAGTTCCCTTTAAATAGTTTTCCAGCCTTGTTATCTTGCTACCAACCGCTGCCATCTGAGCATGAGGGCTGTATGTTCACCTGACCAATCAAAGTTCTGCACTTGATTGAATTCTGTCACTCTGAATTGATACATGTTTTGCTTCTTTGTGTCACCTTAAACTGTCTTGTTTTGTTGCATTGGCACCATGTAAGTTGTTTATTGCACACATTGTTGCTCCATTATGTAACTTATTCCATTCCCATTGCACTTTTTATCTCCATCTGCATCTTCTTCTACTGTCATTGATATCATGACTTTATGTTTGGTACATGCGATGGAGCTCCGGGGCTGGTAGTTAAGTTTGCTAGTTGTATATCTTTTTGGGGTTCTGTTATGGAGTGGTAGTGAATAAAGTATAAGTGTTAAGTTTTATTTGAATAAATATAGATCCCAACCATGAAAGTCCAATCTGTGAGTCCACCACTCTCAAGCTGCTAACCAGAGAATCACAGCACCGAAACCCAGATGACTGTAAGAATGAAAAGAACATACAACTTATTTTGTATTTTTTTATTTTACAGAGTTTTATATAGCGCAAACTTGACCCGAGTCGGGTATCAGAGCGCTTTACATAGCACCAGTTGCATTACATGAGGACACGTTCGTTTTTGTTAGGCACGGGGAGATTAAGTGATTTGCCCATAATCACAGGATGTTCAGCATCATTGCCGAGACTCAAACCCAGTTCCCAAGATTCGAGGTCGACCGCCCTAGCCGTTAGACCAACTCCTCTCCCCAACTCTCCAGATCTCAACACCATACTTACAATGTGTAGCAAAAGAACAGCTACCAGTAGATATCTAAAAATGTAGCCCCTCCAGATCCATATATAGAAATTATATAATAAAAGTAAAGTAAAGTCCACATTTGTAAAGCGCACAATCACCCGTAAGGGTCTCTAGGCGCTGGGGGCCGTCGGGAAGATTAAGCGAGCTATTGCCCAGAGTCACATGATGCTGGGCTAACCTGCCGCCGGAGCCGGGGATCGAACCGTGGTCCCCAGATTCCAGCGTCAGTCGCCCTGGCCGCGGCGCCACACCTCTCCCCATAATAAAAACTGTGATGATAAATAATTAACTAAGTTCAATCCATGACATAAACATCAAGTTATTTTGGTAGATGTCCTTCTCTAAGGTTCAGAATATCTTTGAATTGGAAACTTTGGACCTGGTTTCAAATATATCAGTTTTACCCTGTCCATCAGGATGAGGCGATGGCATTGCATTCACCACCATTTAGCGATCATCCCCGATGATCTTTGTGCGTTCACAGAAGTCATCACCTTGTTGACTCCAGTGAAGGTACTGAAGGTTTGGTGCGTGTTTGCCATCTTTTAAAGAAATAAACTCCCAAAGACTGAGTTTGTTCTTGAAAAAGAAAGAAATAATGACCCTGATAGTTTCATTCCAAGTTGAGGGAGTTATTTTTCTTTCTGTTTGTGACCACCAGGCTTTCTCTCACAGTGACGGTCAGAAAAAAGGACAACACACCATCCACTTTAAATTGAGTGGTTGGTCTGATGGCCTTAGTGAGACATCTTCTATTCCAGAGGGTCGCAAGAGCAAGGTTTTCAACGGTGGAGGTAGCGGGGCACAGACACAGGAAAACTGGCAGGCTGCCCAACTCAATACAGAGTGGACGGACCGAAGATTTGCTGGACGAGGTTCTCCTTCATGTTTATTACGAAGTACCCTGTCCCCCAAACTCTAAATCAGGTCCTTATTTTTCACAGGTGTCGCTTAACAGTTGCAGTTGTTGCTTCACTATCATCAGCGACATGTTGACTTTTCACATCTCACCACTCATGTCATTATCTACCCCAACCACTAAGCCAAAGTCTGTATCCAGAGAATGCCCAGCCAAAACAGCATCATACACCACTTTCAAACTAATTACATAATCATTCACAGTGCTGGAATCAGCACCCCTCTCTCTTTCTCTATCGCATCTAGATAGACTGCCTTTATTCTTGATTTTCGCAACGCTTCTCTTGCCCCACCACTTTCTGATGAAAACTTGAATCGATCCCTTTGACAAATTGGTCACCCTGGGTATTGGATAAAACTAGGAATTGTGTTTTATTCAGGTTTTTGTACTTTAATATAATCACTAACTTCAAAATGACTAAACTTGACATGATGCTCTAAATCGGATGTACATCTTCTCTTCTCCTGAGACCTCCAATCTCTCTCCCATTGCCTGCATAGCAACTGAATTACACTTGCCACACATTTTTGGGACCAGTTTATCATCTTAAAAACATCCAAACCTGATCTCATAGCCAACATAATAGTCTCTTTTACAATTCTGTTTACTTTTTTGTCTATTCTGTTAGCTTGAGGACCATACAATGCTACTGTCAAATGTTTCATACATGCAGACCCACTATAGTTTTCATGATGTGTGCGACAACATCTTCCCCTGACAGTAGAATCTCCGTATGGTAGAGAAAAGTAAAAACGTTTATTTAAATTGGGAAAAAAAGGTACAAATAAAACTTTCTTCAATATTAATGTGAATCAATGTCATATATTTATTTTAAATGTAAATCAAAATAAAAAATTCTACAGTTCTGTTAACTTAATTTTGATTAAAATCTTTATTTAATTTAAATATGTTATATTGAATAAAACATATTTTCTGGTTTAAATTAAAAAATAAATTCCCAAATGCAGTAAATAAATTACATTTTTATTGTGCATTAATGATTGTATAGAGGGATTTTTGCAAATAATTCGAAGTAATTTAATACAATGAATGTCAGATTAATTTATAAATTCAAAAAGTGTGTTCAAATATTTTATAATTAAACAATAAAGGTTTTTTTTAGTTATTTTCAATATTCACTTATTTTTATTTATATTTAACTATTTTAAATCATTTAATTTAATTCAACATTATTTCATATTGGATTTTATTTTAAGTTCCTACCACCATTCTCTTGAATAGTGTGTTGCAGTGCAAGTGATTGGCCAAGTGTGCTGCTTGACTCCCTCCAGCTCTGAGATGGAGTGATTTACTACTGTTTTGAGTTCCTTTTTGGCTGAAGTAACTTTAGAAATGCAATTTGTGACTAACAGTGGGCTTATTCTTTTGTAGATGGATGAGTGTCCCTCTATAAACCCTTTATTTACCCACCTTAAATTCCTTCTTTCTCCTCATTCCATATAGAAGTAAGCTGCCCCCTTTTTCAGTCACTCCCACTGGTCACTTTCACATTTACTGCTAAATAGTAAACTTACATCTAAGAGGATCTCCCCATTGAAAAGATAAGAGGTGGAGATTAACACTCATGGGTTTGTGTAAAGCATTTTGTACTACTTTAGAGGTACTATTGCAGTACTATTAAACATCTACAAAATGCAGTTTGTGAATTTGCCCCTTTACCATTTACGTTACATTATGACTGCCTAAAATGTCTACGGAATGAAGGAATAGTAATCCAGACTGTCGGGCAGGCAGACTTTTGTACTTTTTCAAAGGTAAACAATTTAGGTTTGCTGTTAACCAAGACCTTTAGATTTTAGTCAATTGATATATAGAATATATTTAATTCACCCAGCCCTTTTCATCCATTAGTCTCTTCTTATGTCATTCACATTTGTTTCCGCCACCTACAGCATAAATGATGGGGCAGTGGTCAGCCCACATCATCCACTGTATAACTTCATTGTAGGTGACAAGGAGCAGATCCACACTAAAATGAGTTCCCTTCAGTGCCAGTGACTTCTACGGCAATGCGTTCTTTTCAGGACTATCAAAATGTTTTGCTTTTAGCTGATTTTTAGGTCTCGCCTGTTAATGCGCATGCGCATTGAGCAGAGCGAGACTATGGGGGCTTAAACAAAGCTTACCTACACTGGCGATTCACTGGCGATTTGATGAAGTGCATGTGCACTTTTAACTCAATGCGCAAGCGCAATTAGTTAAAATGCGCGTGCACAGCATCAAATCGTCAGCTTAGTGCCGCCAGCAGCTCTTCCCGCTCCGCCCCCTGCTGCATCAAAGGCTTGGCGCTCTGCCTCAGCCCAGCCATTCTCCTCCCCTAATTACCCCCTGCGGCATCAAAGGCTTTTTCACGGCCGGCCGGACGTGCTTTCAGTTCACGGCCGGCCGGCCGTGTCTCCTTTTCTTTTTTTTTTTTCATTAATTGAATGTCTTCCAGCAAGCTCTCCTCATCCGTAGCTTTAGGTGTGATGACAGCATTTCCTTATAAGATTACTGCTCTCTTGGGAATATATGAGGGCAGGAAGCCTTCTGAATTCGGCTGATCATTATCAGAGAGTGTTTTGGTGAAAATACGGGACTTTTCTTATGCGTGCTGCTACAAAAAGAGCTCAGCTCTCCTTAGCTACGGGAAAGCTGTTTGGCTTACTTCTGCTCGCTCAGCCAGCAATTGTGCCATGTGGTGTGTTTTTAGCTTTACTAGCTCATTGGTGTGTACTGGCTTGCCACTTTGCTGGAATAAAGTACCGGCCATAACGCTGAATACGACTTTCTTTTAATTAGTTCACCAGTTTGCTGCCAAGTGAATTTGAGAGTAATAGTGGCAATCATGTTTGAAACTGCATAACGTGAGCGGAATAAGCTTGCAAGCCGCAATCACCCCACATCCACCACATCCACCACCACATCCACCACCACCTCCACATCCACCACCACCGCATCCACCACCACATCCACCACCACATCCACCCTCACCCTCACCCTCACTCACCCTCAACCCATCACCCTCAACCCCTCACTCACCCTCACTCTCACTCACCCTCACTCACCCTCAACCCCTCACCCTCACCCTCACTCACCCTCACCCTCACTCACCCTCAACCCCTCACCCTCACTCACCCTCACCCTCACTCACCCTCAACCCCTCACCCTCACCCTCACTCACCCTCACCCTCACCCTCACTCACCCTCAACCCCTCACCCTCACTCCCCCTCAACCCCTCACCCTCACTCACCCTCACCCTCACTCACCCTCACCCTCACTCACCCTCAACCCCTCACCCTCACCCTCACTCACCCTCACCCTCACCCTCACCCTCACTCACCCTCAACCCCTCACCCTCACTCACCCTCAACCCCTCACCCTCACTCACCCTCAACCCCTCACACTCACCCTCACCCTCACTCACCCTCACTCACCCTCACTCACCCTCACCCTCACCCTCACTCACCCTCACTCACCCTCACTCACCCTCACCCTCACTCACCCTCACCCACCCTCACCCTCACTCACCCTCACCCTCACTCACCCTCACCCTCACTCACCCTCACCCTCACTCACCCTCACCCTCACTCACCCTCAACCCCTCCCCCTCACTCACCCTCACCCCCACCCTCACTCACCCTCACCCACCCTCACCCTCACCCTCACTCACCCTCAACCCCTCACCCTCACTCACCCTCAACCCCTCACCCTCACCCTCACTCACCCTCAACCCCTCACCCTCAACCCCTCACTCTCACTCACCCTCACTCACCCTCAACCCCTCACCCTCACTCACCCTCACCCTCACTCACCCTCAACCCCTCACCCTCACTCACCCTCACCCTCACTCACCCTCAACCCCTCACCCTCACTCACCCTCACCCTCACTCACCCTCAACCCCTCACCCTCACTCACCCTCAACCCCTCACCCTCACTCACCCTCAACCCCTCACCCTCACTCACCCTCAACCCCTCACTCACCCTCAACCCCTCACCCTCAACCCCTCACCCTCACTCACCCTCACCCTCACTCACCCTCAACCCCTCACCCTCACTCACCCTCAACCCCTCACCCTCACTCACCCTCACCCTCACCCTCACTCACCCTCACTCACCCTCAACCCCTCACCCTCACTCACCCTCACCCTCACTCACCCTCACCCTCACCCTCACTCTCACTCACCCTCAACCCCTCACCCTCACCCTCACTCACCCTCACCCTCACTCACCCTCACCCTCACTCACCCTCAACCCCTCACCCTCACCCTCACTCACCCTCAACCCCTCACCCTCACCCTCACTCACCCTCACCCTCACTCACCCTCAACCCCTCACCCTCACTCACCCTCAACCCCTCACCCTCACCCTCACCCTCACACTCACCCTCACCCTCACTCACCCTCACCCTCACTCACCCTCACCCTCACTCACCCTCACCCACCCTCACTCACCCTCACCCTCACTCACCCTCACCCTCACTCACCCTCACCCTCACTCACCCTCAACCCCTCACCCTCACTCACCCTCAACCCCTCACCCTCACTCACCCTCACCCACCCTCACCCTCACCCTCACCCTCACTCACCCTCAACCCCTCACCCTCACTCACCCTCAACCCCTCACCCTCACCCTCACTCACCCTCAACCCCTCACTCACCCTCACTCTCACTCACCCTCACTTACCCTCAACCCCTCACCCTCACTCACCCTCACCCTCACTCACCCTCAACCCCTCACCCTCACTCACCCTCACCCTCACCCTCACTCACCCTCAACCCCTCACCCTCACCCTCACTCACCCTCACCCTCACTCACCCTCAACCCCTCACCCTCACTCACCCTCACCCTCACCCTCACTCACCCTCACCCTCACTCACCCTCACCCTCACTCACCCTCACCCTCACTCACCCTCAACCCCTCACCCTCACTCACCCTCACCCTCACCCTCACTCACCCTCAACCCCTCACCCTCACCCTCACTCACCCTCACCCTCACTCACCCTCAACCCCTCACCCTCACTCACCCTCAACCCCTCACCCTCACTCACCCTCACCCTCACTCACCCTCAACCCCTCACCCTCACTCACCCTCACCCTCACTCACCCTCAACCCCTCACCCTCACCCTCACTCACCCTCACCCTCACCCTCACTCACCCTCAACCCCTCACCCTCACTCACCCTCAACCCCTCACCCTCACTCACCCTCAACCCCTCACCCTCACCCTCACCCTCACCCTCACTCACCCTCACCCTCACCCTCACTCACCCTCACCCTCACTCACCCTCACTCACCCTCACCCTCACTCACCCTCACTCACCCTCACCCTCACTCACCCTCACCCACCCTCACCCTCACTCACCCTCACCCTCACTCACCCTCACCCTCACTCACCCTCACTCACCCTCACTCACCCTCAACCCCTCACCCTCACTCACCCTCAACCCCTCACCCTCACTCACCCTCACCCCCCTCACCCTCACTCACCCTCAACCCCTCACTCTCACCCTCAACCCCTCACCCTCACCCTCACTCACCCTCAACCCCTCACCCTCAACCCCTCACTCACCCTCACTCTCACTCACCTCACTCACCCTCAACCCCTCACCCTCACTCACCCTACCCTCAACCCCTCACCCTCACTCACCCTCACCCTCACTCACCCTCAACCCCTCACCCTCACTCACCCTCACCCTCACTCACCCTCAACCCCTCACCCTCAACCCCTCACCCTCAACCCCTCACCCTCACTCACCCTCAACCCCTCACCCTCACTCACCCTCAACCCCTCACTCACCCTCAACCCCTCACCCTCAACCCCTCACCCTCACTCCACCCTCACCCTCACTCACCCTCAACCCCTCACCCTCACTCACCCTCCCCCTACCCTCACTCACCCTCACACCCTCACTCCACTCACCCTCAAACCCTCACCCTCACCCTCACTCACCCTCACCCTCACTCACCCTCACTCACCCTCAACCCCTCACCCTCACCCTCACTCACCCTCAACCCCTCACCCTCACCCTCACTCACCCTCACCCTCACTCACCCTCAACCCCTCACCCTCACTCACCCTCAACCCCTCACCCTCACCCTCACCCTCACACTCACCCTCACCCTCACTCACCCTCACCCTCACTCACCCTCACCCTCACTCACCCTCACCCTCACCCTCACTCACCCTCACCCTCACTCACCCTCACCCACCCTCACTCACCCTCACCTCACCCTCACCCTCACTCACCCTCACTCACCCTCAACCCCTCACCCTCACTCACCCTCACTCACCCTCAACCCCTCACCCTCACTCACCCTCACCCACCCTCACCCTCACCCTCACCCTCACTCACCCTCAACCCCTCACCCTCACTCACCCTCAACCCCTCACCCTCACCCTCACTCACCCTCAACCCCTCACTCACCCTCACTCTCACTCACCCTCACTTACCCTCAACCCCTCACCCTCACTCACCCTCACCCTCACTCACCCTCAACCCCTCACCCTCACTCACCCTCAACCCCTCACCCTCACCCTCACTCACCCTCACCCTCACCCTCACTCACCCTCAACCCCTCACCCTCACTCACCCTCAACCCCTCACCCTCACTCACCCTCAACCCCTCACCCTCACCCTCACTCACCCTCAACCCCTGACCCTCACTCACCCCTCAACCCCTCACCCTCAACCCCTCACCCTCACTCACCCTCACCCTCACCCACCCTCAACCCCTCACCCTCACTCACCCTCACTCACCCTCACCCTCACTCACCCTCAACCCCTCACCCTCACTCACCCTCACCCTCACTCACCCTCACCCTCACTCACCCTCACCCTCACTCACCCTTACCCTCACTCACCCTCACTCACCCTCACTCACCCTCACCCTCACTCACCCTCACTCACCCTCACCCTCACTCACCCTCACCCTCACTCACCCTCACCCTCACTCACCCTCACCCTCACTCACCCTCACCCTCACCCTCACCCTCACTCACCCTCACCCTCACTCACCCTCACCCTCACTCACCCTCAACCCCTCACCCTCACTCACCCTCAACCCCTCACCCTCACCCACCCTCAACCCCTCACCCTCAACCCCTCACTCACCCTCACTCTCACTCGCCCTCACTCACCCCTCAACCCCTCACCCCTCACCTCACCCTCACCCTCACTCACCCTCACCCACCCTCACCC